>NW_025888639.1:0-24709 GCF_002878395.1 Capsicum annuum | reverse complement strand
GAATTGGGGCTAAATCCTATGGTTTAGACATATATAGGGGTGGAAAAATACCTTTTTTCCCTTTAAAATATGGATATTTAATGACTAAACCTAGGCATCGATGCTATTATCGATGTGGCACGTCAGTGGCATCGACGTGATAGTCAATGTGTTGTTCCGTCATTGAGTCGAATCTTAATACTTTGACCATGGCAACCTGCAATAATATCAACCAAGGTGATTGGAGAGACGGCGCACCAAGGTCACATCGGTCCACTGTTTTAGGCTTCCAAAAGTGCTCTAAACATGGTCCAAAAAATTTGAAACTTGTCTGGGACCACCTATGGACCTCTCTAATCATGAATTAACAAAATACAGACCATTAAAGGATGTTAAGGTGGCTAAATGAGATTGTCAACTTTTAAAGGACAATAATAGGCTAAGTCTGGGAACTTAGTTAGAATTTTCTAAGTCTGGGACCCCTTGACAAGCTTAAAGGAATGAAATAAGCTTAGAAAATTTGCGGGGTCTTACAATTTCTCCCTCTTGGGGGAAAATTCATCCTTAAATGAGATTTACTAAGAGGGGAGAAACGATGAACTGAAGTATATATTGAATATGAACGACTGAGACAGGACTTCATGACTAGCATGCCTGATAAGCTGAATGTATCATACTGAACATGTATATCGATACATTAGTAACTGGTTCATGAATGCATGACTGAGGTTTCTGATAAGTTGATTTTCTCATGATGAGAATGCATGTCTGATGCATGATTATATGACTGAACCGATATATGAATGCATGACTAAATAGGAAATGGTATTTGATACCAAATTTATGATGAGAATCTAAACATGGAACTAAATGCCAATTTTGTAACTAAAACCTGAACATAAAACTGAATGAGTTCAAGGAAGACTGTTACCTTAAACTTAAAATGCTGATGAGTCTGAGATTAATTCCTAATTATGCATGATTGGAAACATGATAATGTAACTGAGTATGGAACTTGATACACGAACTGAATATTATGATATGAACTGAGTACCTTGAATACGCATCTTATAGATGAGATCAGATTTTGAGGGTCAACTTCTAAGTACCCCCTTACTCCAAACTGGATTCATTACGAAAAGAGATAATAGAATTTTTTATGTCAGAAGAGTTTGGAGAGTTATCATGCATCACTCTCTTGGGACATTATATCCCTAAAAGCATATTGATTTGACTGAGATACTGAGGAAAACTGTGACAATGCACAGGGAACCTATGAACTGAATCACTGTTGAATATCCAGGATCAGAAGCTAAGACATAAGATATGAACTAAGCTGGCCTTGCAACTACTGGGACTTTCTATCTTGGAACAGGTACATCCCTGAGATTTTTGATGGTAAGACTAGGTGGAAAGATGGGAAACAACACCATACGGATTTGTTGTGTAATTGCTAAATTGAATTACTGGCTTCGCAGACTGACTCACGCTGAAAACTTATACTCGACTGGAGAATTTCTATGTCACTCTTTCTATAAAGTTCTAGTGACTTTAGGGAGAAAATGAATGTTGGTCTACATGGCTGGGATTTATGTATTAGGAGGCAAGGCCTATGAAATATCATCTAAGATAAAGTGATTAGACCTTACGCACTAAAACTAAGACTACTAAAAAGATTTACGTGGGTGCTGAGCATGAATGCATAAGTTTATACGAACTTTATCTGATTAACTAAATAACTTATAGCTGAATACTAGGTATGTAAGACTAAACTGTACTTAGTCTGGATAGCTGGACTGAGACTATAGGGTATTATACATAGGAGGTAATGACTAACTAGGAAACATAAGGTAACTAAGCATGAGTGAGGGAAAATTGTACTACCTTAAAAACTCTAGACCAGGCGTCTAATCATGATTTAGAAATATTCTGTAAATTGGGTACTATAATACTAATAATTGAGTAACTAATTCCCATATTCTATGGTCGGGTAATCTTAAAACTGGACTGAGTTTCTGATCTGACTACTGGACTAGGCCTGGGACTGAGTTGTAGTTAAGATGGTAATTGAGACTATAACCATAACTAAGACTGTTAGTGAGACTGAATTCTAGTTTCTGATAACTAATGTTTTAGACTGATACTAAAGTACTGAATTCTGATAGCTAAGTAACTAATAGCTAAAAGCCATGGTTCTATAGGACTATCTGACTCCTTTACTGAATATTGATTACTGAACTGATGCTATAATTGAGGACTGTTGGATAGAAGATTAGCACCATGAATTAATCGAAGACTCTAAGCTGAGGGTATATATGACATAATTTGAGTTTGGCTTAACACTAGGAGTGAAGTCATGAATCGTAGGGGCTGAGCATACTATAAAGCATGACATGGGTGCATGAGTTATGATTTGTAGGAAATGGGTTTTGAATTTCTGAATTTATGGAACAAGATTCACAATACTGGATAAACTTGGACTCCTTATAGGAGGAACGTAAAAGACATATCATTCTACGAAGAGCACGTGGATATAAGTTGTATTTGGGGGACTGGAATGTAAAGCTTATGTAAGTATCGGGATAACTAAAGTATGAAACTTTACACAAAGGTAGGAATGGGTTGGAAATCATCTTCCCTGATGGATTTCCTACATATACTAGTATTACTACTGCAACCTGAAGGCCTGACTTTCAGAGATTTTATAACCGGACAGTTCCTGTATATCTGTCGGGCTGTGATAGACTGACTCACTGGGGTGGGGATTGGAAAAAGGTCCTGTTAGCATTTGGTCTAACCTTAATGTTGACTGTTATGCAAAAACCTACAACAGAAATAGGAAGCTCCTGAATCTAAAGAAACGTGAACATGTAACTGAAAGATCTACAACATAGCAGTGGTTGCATTAGGAGGACTTTTCTGATCCTATCAAGACTAAAGTATAAAGAGTCTGTTTGGGCGTTGACCACTGATAGAGTTGGAATTAACACCCTGCTAATTTAGGCAAGTGGACTGAGATGAAGGATGACCGTGCTTATTTTTAGGGCTAGGCCTAGGACAATCTCGGACCTTATGACCTGACTCACGACATTTGAAACACACATCACTGTCAGCTCAATATATACCCTTATTATACTTACCACACTCTTCATAAAGCGGATGAGTAAAAACCCTATTCTCACTACCCTGAGCCTTGGAGCCTGATAACCTTTCCCTATGGTTATTTCTAAACTTTGGTACTGGTGCACTAGCTGGAGATGGAACTGGGGCTGAAAACTTTTGACTATGCTGAGAACGGCAACTACCCTGTAACCCTGGCTAAGGAAAACTATAAATACCAGTTTTGGCGCTCTTATTTTCGCTCTCTTTTTTCTTAAGTTTCTACTCCTCAATTTGTTAAGCATGGACCATAATACTAGATATATCTATCTCCTTAATCAACATCACAGTCCTGTACTCCTTAACCACTCTACGTGATATCCCCAACATAAACTTACTCATTATGGATCTACTGTCTGTTACTACATGAAGAGCGTACCTGGCTAACTGAGTAAACTTGAGGGAGTATTCTTTTACGCTCATGCTACCTTGTCTAAGGTTGATGAACTCCAAAACTATGGCTTCTTTCTAATCTAGGGGAAAAAATCTACATAAGAATGTTGTAGCAAACTCTTCCCATTCTATGGTCTCTGCATCTGCACCCTTGTCTACCTTTCGCTGCTTAAACCACGTATGGCATACATCTTGTAGCTGATAGGTTTCTAACTCTGCACTGTCACTAAATTTCACTCCTATGATATCTGTGACTTTCTGAACATGGTTGAGAAACTCTCGTGGATTCTCTTCAAACTTAGAACTTGAGAATAGAGGAGGATTCATTTGAGTGAAGTCTCAAATCATGGTTGTAGTAGAATTTTCCACTGGGTTAGCTAGAACAGTAGTTGGTAGTTTATTTAAAGCTGTGACTAAATTCGCTAGAGTAGTGAATGTTGTTTTGAATTCTGCATAAGAGACGTGCTCATCCAGAGGATATGGCCGGGCGGGCTGAGGTGCTGACTAATTTCTATTTCTCTCTTTGTTAGTTTCCTTGGGAGGTATGTTCTGTAAACGAAAAGGAAAGTGTATTAGACTGAGAGTTAAATTTGAGCTTATGCTCACTGGCACGACATGAATACTGAAAGAAGGTCAACTGTTCCTAAAACATCTCATAGCCTCATGTACATAAGTGTGGTGCATAATACACCTATGTACTAGACTCTACTAGATGTGGCTTTTCAAACATCCTAGGATAGTATTGAACCTTAGGCTCTGATACCAAGTTTGTAACTCCCCAAATTTGGTACCTGAAATGCTACACGGTGCTCATGACCCCGAAGGACCACAAGCTAACCCATGATAGATATCTATACCTAAAAACTGCATAATATTCTGTAAATATGTAGAACATAAGTTGTAAGGCCATAAGGTTCAAAACTAAACTATTACTGAATATAAAACAATATCTGTAATAGGGTATAACAATACCCAAAACTGAAATAAACTATCTAAAACATGTTGTAGTTTGAAAGCCTCTAAAATTGAACTGTCTAAATAAAGAGTTGATAGGTCAATCCCCCAACAAACTCCATCTACTAAAAAAACTAAATACTAAAAGAATGAATAATCAAATGATAACATCCTCGAATGATAAGGACTCACTACTAACTCTGACTACTGAAATTGGAATGCTACTGATGCTCTCGAGCGCATGCTTCTGAACCTATGGTAAAAAACACCATAGCCCAAATGCGTCAGTACGATTGAATACACCATTATGCAAGTGAGGTAGGCTGAATGCAATTGTTCATATGCATCAACAATACTAACTTACTGAATAATATAAATGTGAGAATACATGCATGAATATATTACTGTGACTGAGATGGTGATAACACTGACTCATAATACTGATAATGTTAATTTACTGATATCTATGTATTAATACTAAGATATTGTATGACTGAGTCTATTGAGTACTGAGAAATTGATATCATATTACTAATAAAGGAATGACTACTTCCGACAGGTCTGATTTTGAATAACTAGTCGAATTGATTGTATCTGACAGTCCTGAAATTGAATACTGATAACATGAGTTTCATATAATTAATATACTATTCACTAAGCGATTGTGTCTGGCAGTCTCGATTCTGATGGAATTAGTTGAGATTTGTATTGAGCTGAGCGACTGTATCTGACAGTCCTAAATCTGTAGAACTAAACTGAGTTTTACTGCTGAGACTAAGACTAAGACTACTAAAAATATTTACGTGGGTGTTGATCATGAATGCATAATTTTATTCTAAGTTTATCTTATTAACTAAATAACTTATAGCTGAATACTAGGTGTGTAAGACTAATCTGTATTTAGTCTGGATAGCTAGACTGAGACTATAGGGTATTATACATAGGAGGTAATGACTGACTAGGTAACATAAGGTAACTAAGCATGAGTGAGGGAAAATTGTATTACCTAAGAAACGCCAGACCAGTCTTCTAATCATGATTTAGAAACATTCTATAAATTTGGTACTATAATACTATTAATTGAGAAACTAATGCCCATATTCTATGGTCGGGTAATCTTAAAACTGGACTGAGTTTCTGATCTGACTACTGGAATCGGCCTGGGACTGAGATTGTAGTTAAGATGGTAATTGAGACTATAACCATAACTAAGACTGTTACTGAGACTGAATTCTAGTTTCTGATAACTAAAGTTTTAGACTGATATTACAGTACTGAATTCTAATGGTTAAGTAACAGAAAGCTAAAAGCCATGGTTCTGTAGGACTATCTGACTCCTTTACTGAATATTGATTACTGAAATGATGCTGTAATTGAGGCCTGTAGGATAGAAAATTAGCACTAGAAATTCACCGAAGACTCTAAGCTGAGGGTATATATGATATAATTTGAGCTTGGCTGAACACTAGGAGTGAAGTCATGAATTGTATGGGCTGAGCATACTATAAAGCAGGACATAAGTGCATGAGTCATGAGTTGTAGGAATTGGTCTTGAAATTTCTGAATTCGCGGATCAAGATTTGGAATACTGGATGAACTTGGACTCCTTATATGAGGAATATGAAATACATATTATTCTATGAAGAGCACGTGGATATAAGCTGTATTCGGGGGACTGAAATGTAAAGCTTATGTAAGTATCGGGATAACTAAAGTATGAAACTTTACATGGAGGTAGGAATGGGTTGGGAATTATCTTCCCTATTGGATTTCCTACATATACTAGTATTACAACTGGAACCTGAAGGCCTGACTTTCAAAGATTTTATAACCGGATAGTTCCTGTATATCTGTCGGGCTATGATAGACTGACTCACTGGGGTGGGGACTAGAAAAAGGTCCTGTTAACATTTGGTCTGACCTTAATGTTGACTGTTATGCAAAAAGCTACAAATGAAATAGGAAGCTCCTGAATCTGAAGAAACGTGAACGTGTAACTGAAAGATCTAGAACATACCAGTGGTTGCATTAGGAGGACTTTTCTGATCTTTTCAGGACTGAAGTATAAAGAGTCTGTATGGACGTTGACCACTGATAGCATTGGAATTAACACCCTGCTAATTTGGGCAACAGGACTGAGATGAAGGACGACTGTGCTTATTTTTAGGGCTAGGCCTAGGACAATCTTAGACCTTGTGACATGACTCACGACATTTGAAACACACATCAATGTCAGCTCAATATATACCCTTATGATACTTACCACACTTTTTATAAAGCGGATGAGTAAAAACCCTATTCTCACTACCCTGAGCCTTGGAGCCTGATATCTTTTCCCTATGGTTATTTCTGAACTTTGGTACTGGTGCACTAGCTAGAGATGGAACTAGGACTGAAAAATTTTGTCTATGCTAAGAATGGCAACCACCCTGCAACCCTGGCTAAGGAAAACTATAAATACCAGTTTTGGCCCTCTTATTTTCCCTCTCTTTCTTTTTAAGTTTCAACTCCGCAATTTGTTAAGCATGGACCATAAGCCTAGATATATCCATCTCCTTAATAAACATCATAGTCCTGTACTCTTTAACCACTCTTCCTGATATCCCTAACACAAACTTTCTCATTATGGATCCACTGTCTGCTACTACATGATGAGCGTACCTTGCTAACCGAGTAAACTTGAGGGAGTATTCATTTACACTCATGCTACCTTGTCTAAGGTTGATGAACTCTAAAACATTGGCTTCTTTCTTCTCTATGCGAAAGAATCTACCTAAGAAGGTCATAGCAAACTCTTCCCATTCTATGGTCTCTGCATCTGCACCCATATCTATCTTTCACTGCTTAAACCACGTATGGGATACATCTTGTAGCTGATATGTGACTAACTCTACACTCTCACTAGAAGTCACTCCCAAGATATCTATGACTTTCTGAACCTGGTTGAGGAACTTCTGTGGATCCTCTTCAGACTTAGAACCTGAGAATAGAGGAGGTTTCATTCGGGTGAAGTCTGAAATCATAGCTGCCGTAGAATTTTCCACTGGGTTAGCTAGAACAGTAGTTGGTTGTTCATTCAAAGCTGTGACTAAATTGGCTAGAGTAGTGAATGTAGTTCTGAATTCTGCATAAGAGACGTGCTCATCCAGAGGATATGGCTAGACGGACTGAGGTGCTGACTGATTTCTATTTCTCCCTTTGTTAGTCCTAATGTTTAATAGATTGTTTATCTATTGTTAAAGAAATACCGTGAAACATCTATATAATCCAAAAGATGACCAACCTATTCTAACAGATAATCAATCTGTCATAATAGGTATTATATCTATTATAAAAGATATACAACCTATTGCATAGTGAAAATTCAACTTTCGCCAGACATAATAATTATTGCCACTATATGTAATGTAAAGTAAGTGAAGTGGCTTGAAATAAAAAATTCACTATCATGTTCGTCTCTATCTTTGTACATATTCTTCGTTATACATGGGCTCCAACAATTAAGTTAGGTCATCTGCTGGAAATTACATAACAGTTTTTTCTACTTTTTTTATTTGTTCCAACAGATTACCTATCAGTTGCAACAAATAGATTATATATTGCAGTAGATTGTACATCTGTTGCGACAGATAGACTGGGAAACATCTACATAATGTAGCAGATGACCAACCTATTCCAATAGATAAACAATTTGGCATAACAGATATTATATCTATTACAACAGATATATAATCTGTTGCATTATACAAATTTAACTTTTGCGAGAAATAAAAATTATTGCCACTATATTTAAAGTGAAGTGGTTTAAAATAAAAAATTGTTATCATGTTCATATCTATCTTTGTACATATTCTTCTTTATGCACTGGCTCCAACCATTTAGTTAGTACCCTATAATCCCAGAAATCTTGCATCTTTCCCACAATGGCGTCTCGCATACTGATCATTTCTAAGTCGGTCAGCAAACATTCAATGTATGCAAGCGAGTATGGCCCGCACACAGCACCGGTGTAATATTTTTAAAGCTTCTCGCCCTTGTTTTGAACTTCAAAATCCCATAATTCCTTCCTCAAGACTTCTGCTGCCAAATGATCCGTTAGCTTACTCTGCGTCAACAACTTGGGGAACAACTTCATGAGTGGTTGTACATGGGCTAAAAAGTTGGCATCATTGAAGACAGGTAAGTTGCAGTCATAAAACTTAATTTTTCCCTTATCGAGTAGTATCTCAACAGCAAGAAAATGTTTGACTTCCATGTTCCTGACTGCAAGGATTCTCTTTTCCTTGGTGCTGCTCTTGTCGTGTGGATATGGCCTCTTTTCTTTAACTTATTTAATCATATCTTCATTCTATTTTACCGAAGAAACTAACTTATATAATCTCTAGCAAGCAAGACCATCTCGTGTATAGAGATCATCGTATCTATCGTTGAAATTGTTGTAGAAGTTGAGGTTCATTATCCTATTGGCAGCATCATAAGCATCCGGGTACTCCAATTCCTGCCCCTCATGATGCAGAGAATTTCATCAACATACTGTTGTATAAGAAGACAATTTTTAAATTAGTTACTAATTGTAAAGAAGAAAAACATAGTGGAAAGATTCTATTGTAGAGGGTTCTCTGAATTAGTTCACAGATTACCCAGCTAACACAACTTATACAACAAATTTGTATTATGTTGCAATAGATTACACATCAGCTACGTATATTTTTCTTCATGGAGTAGATAGGTAGGCTAGGTTAGCAAAAATAAACTTAAATTATCCTCGTACCACTCACACATATTTGTCATATTCGTGAAGTCATTGGCAACAAATGAATACATGGTGTATTCTTCTGGAGCCTTCATCTTGTCAATCATGATTTCTTCCAGTTCCTTCTTCTTTTCGTAGCAAAGTGTTGCGTATATGTCCACCTTCTTCTGTGGCCCCTGAACATGAACAACTCTTGGAGCGGGAGGATTTGTAATTTTTTTTTGTTTTCATAATGGAGAGTATTTGTCTAATTTTTCTTCTCTTCCTCCTAACTGCCATTGTAGGGGTGTATGTCTCCCTAACCTTCTTGGATTCTATGACACCTCTCTTGGATTTCAACTTCTCGAAAGCGTCAAAAATAGCCTCTAGTTTTTCAAGGAGTTTATGCTCTATGTCCTTGCACACTTTGCATTTGCAATACGAACATTAGGGTGAAGAGTGGAGAGAATGACCAGTCCAAGGGGTGTTTTTAAATATATTTATTTTTTTGTGAGCACCAACATGCTCAAAATCACGAGTGGCAGTAACAGCAGCATCAAGATGGCTTCCACCATCATCAACAACTCCACCAGCAACATCCCCAGAAGAAGCACCCGAATCTGCTATAGTAGGTGAAGAGCTTCAACATTTGGCAGACCTTACCTAACTATTCTTCTTATAGATGTTGCTCCATCCAATTCCTTCTTTATTAACTCTAGCATTGGGTCTGTTATTGTATCAATAGGACCTAGAATAATAAAATAAGTCATCCCCAACTCCTGCTCAGTAGGCATGATCCAAGGATGTAAAACCTATAAAAATAGGACAGAAGGAATTTAAATCACATAATAATAATTTGCAGCCAGCAGGGATAAATGTTAACAAAACCAATTTATACAATAGATGATCTATCTACCACAACATCTAATCTGTATGTCACAATAGATTGAAAATTTGTTGTATCAGATTACTCATTTATTACATAATTTACAGTAGATGGGTAATCTGCTGATTTGGGTTCAGAGATCCAAATCAACAGATTCTTAATTTGTTACAAAATATGGATCACCTATCATAACAGATTACCCATCTGTTACACTAGTTGCAGTTGATAGGTAATCTGTTGCAACAGACAACCCATCTGTACTAACAGATGGAACATCTGTTTTAATATCTTTCTTTGCGGTAAATTATTTTAGTTGAAAGAAGATGTATTGCATCATCTGATGGGTTATAGAGATTATCCGCCTTAATTTTTTTGCTTCCCTTTGCAGCCAACCACCTAAGGATCCTTGGATAATAAACCTCATTTGGGTAATGCTTGAACTGCTTTTAGAGGGGACGAATGGCTTCACATGCCCAAGCCTAAAAAATGTAAACAGGAAGCAAGCAAAAAAAATTCATAATAACTATATTCAATATAAATTAATGGATGAGTAAAAACCGTGATCAACTTTACCATTAAAGCCCAAGGAAAGTCGTATAATGTGATCGTACCTGGGCATAGCTTTGTCGACAGTAATTACTGGATAGTCAAGTAGTAGCTTTCATATCCCCTGGGATAATCATTAAATTTCTCAATATCCTTAGGAAGTGCCAACAAATCATCTTCTATGACTTTCTTGATGTCTCTTGCAAATAAAATAGAATGGACAAACCAAACTAAACATAATTTCTCCCTATACTACTTTGGTATGTTTTTATCCTCGAGATCTGCCATCAAATCCCTTACTTTATAGCTACTCGTAAAACAACTTGCAACAACCCATACTTTTCCCCTTCTATTTGTTGGACCATTTGTAGGGTGTTTCCTTGATGAGAGGTTCTTCTGGAAGATCGCATCTCAAGCCTGTCACTATGGCAAACTCGTTCAATCTAAAATAAACCAGCATGCCACAATAGTTGATTCAGACTTCATCCACGTTTTTTGCCTTCCTTCAGATCTTTATCATCCCCCGCATACTTGATCCCACACTTGAGAAGACCATATACCATGGTTATTTGGAAAAGGAGAGTGCGATCCTTAGGCAGCTTAAGAAAGTATGCAAAACAACTCCTCTTAAAAAGTCTCTCTATGTTTTCATTCCTCAAAATTCTCCTTAATTCATCAAAAGATTTCCCCAACTGACATTTAAGTATAAGATCACCGTTTACTTCTTTACGACTATACATTAGCATCGTAGCTCAAAACCTGTCGATACTAATGATTTTGACAGGATGAATGTGGGTATTTGATATTAATTCACACCCCATTAGTGAGAAGGAATTCTCACTTTCCTCTGCTTTATTTTGCCCTGACTGAGATTTTTCAGGAAGTTCCTCTGAATCTATCTGTACTCTAGCCTTTTTTATTGGGTAGTCAGAAGTTGATCCACTTTCAGTTTCAGTTTCTATTCTTTCGGGAGACATCTTTTAACTACAAACAATAGAAAATCAAAAAATACAAAAAAATTATTATATGCCATATTACAAAAAAATACTAACGGTTGGAACATATGGGGAATCTGTTTGAAGAGCTATTTAATATCTCCCAACAAATCTTCCACCTGTTGTAACAGATGGACCACCAAGACCACCACCAACACCACAACCAATGCCACCAAGAGAAGCACCAATGCCACCAATACAAACACCAAACCACCGAAGCTACCACCAAAACCACAAATACTGACACCACCAACAACAGCCACTAACAATACCACAAACACCATCCAATAATACCACGATAATAAACAAAACACTGAGAAAAAACTAGGGTTTTCTCAGGTTTTTCTTACTTTCTTAGCATCAAAACTCAAAATTGATAACTCATTCTCGAAGATAATACAACTAAAAGTCTTCTTTTTCATCATTAACTAAAAATTCCTAATTTTTAGAATAAAGAACAATGTAGAACTCTTCTCAATCTCTGTTACCTGTGAAAACAGAGAAGATAACGGATGCAAGCAAGAATAAAGAGCAAACTAACAACTATATGGTCGAAAATGGGAAAAAAATTGATCTGTCTTGAAGGATTGAGGAATATGTTGAGTAGTTATTGTCTGTATTGTTGAGAGACAGAAAGAGAGAAGAGTGAGAACTTCAGAATTGAAATGAGGAAAAGTTTTTCACGCAAATAGATAACATGTATGGGTTAATTTATAATTTTGGAAAAGAATGACAAATTTTGAGATTATTAATTTAGTCGGAATTGACCTTAATGAATTTAATATATTTTAAAAGATATAGTTTTTAAAATATTAAGTTAATAAGAGTATTTTCAACTCAGAGTAATCGATCGATGACCCGGGTCGGGATGAACACAATACCAACATCATGTAATTGCAAAGACTCGATTGGAGGTGTAGTTGACTCTATGCACTCATCAATTCATCCCAGGTTCTACCTAAACAAACTTAAGTACTTTCTTAACATGAAGTTAATGCGAATCTTTTCAATTCAGAGTTATTGATCGATAACCCTAGTCGGGATGAACACAATACCAACACCATGCATATGCAAAGACTAAATTAGAGTTGTAGTTGACCCTATGAACTCATTCATTCATCCCTAGTTCCACCTAAATAAATTTATAAACTAGCTTAACATTAAGATAATGAGGATTCTTTCAACTCAGAGTGATGGATTGATGGCTTGGGTCGGGATGAATGCAATTGCAAAGACTCGATTGGAGCTGTAGTTGACCATATGAACTAGTTCATTCATTCTTAAAATTAATTTAATAAGAATCATTTCAACTCAGATTGATCGATTGACAACCCCAGTCGGGATGAACACAACACCAATACCATGCAATAGTAAAGACTCAATTGGAGTTGTAGTAGACCCTATGAATTCATTCATTCATCCATGGTTATACCTAAATCAATTTAGGTACTAACTTAAAATTAAGTTAATGATAATATTTTAAACTCAGAGTGATCGATCGATTACCCGGGTTGGGATGAACGTAATACCAACACCATGCAATTGCAAAGACTCAATTGAAGTTGTAGTTTACCCTATGAACTCATTCATTCATCCCTAGTTCCAACTAAATCAATTTAGGTGCTTTCTTAACATGAAGTTAATGAGAATATTTACAATTCAGAGAGATCGATCGACAACTCGAGTTGGGATGAATGCAATACCAACACCATGCAATTGCAAAGACTCAATTAAAGTTGTAGTTGACCCTATGAAATTATTTATTCATCCATGGTTCCACCTAAAATAGTTTAGTTACTAGATTAACATTAAGTTAATTATAATATTTTCAACTAAGAATGATTGATCAATGATCCAGGTAAGGATGAACGCATTACCAACACCATATAATTGTAAAGACTCGATTGTAGTTGTAGTTGACCCTATGAACGCATTCATTCATTCATGGTTATACCTAATTCAATTGAGGAACTTTATTAAAATTAAATTAATGAGAACCTATTCAACTTAGATTGATCGATCGACAACCCGGGTTGGGATGAACGCAATACTAACGCCATGCAATTTTAAAGACTCAATTGGAGTTGTAATTGACCCTATGAACTAAATCATTCATCCCTTTTTCCACGTAAAGAAAATTAGTTACTAGCTTAACATTATCTTAATGATAATTTTTTCAACACAAAGTGATCAATCGATGACCCGGGTCGGGATGAACACAATATTAACACCACACAATTGCAAATACTCAATTGGAGTTGCAGTTGATCCTATGATTTCATTCATCCTTACTTCCGCCTAAATACTATCTTAATATTAAGTTAATGAGTATGTTTTCAACTTAATATGATCAATCGATTACCCGGGTTGGGATGAACATAATACCAACACCATGAAATTGCAAAGAATCAATTGGAGTTATAATTGACCTTATGAACTCATTCATTCATCCATAGTTCCAACTAAATCAATTTAGGTGCTTGATTAACATTAAGTTAATGAGAATCTTTTAAAGTCAGAGTGATTGATCAAAAACTCGAGTTGGGATGAACGCAATACCAACACCATGCAATTGCAAACACTCAATTAGAATTATAGTTGGCCCTATGAAATCACTCATTCATCCCTGATTCCACCGAAATAAATTTAAGTACTATCTTAACATTAAGTTAATGAGAATATTTTCAACTAAGAATTATCGATCGACGATCCGGGTCAGGATGAATGCAATACCAACACCATACAATTGTAAAGACTTAATTGGAGTTGTAGTTGACCCTGTGAACTCATTCATTCATCCCTGGCTCAACCTAAATCAATTTAGAAACTTGCTTTATATTAAGTTAATGAGAATCTTTTCAACATAGATTGATCGATCGACAACCCAGGTTGGGGTGAATGAAATACCAATGCCAAGCAATTTTAAAGACTCAATTAGAGTTGAAGTTAACCCTATAAACTAATTCATTCATCTCTGGTTCTACCTAAATAAACATAGTTACATGCTTAACATTATGTTAATGATAAATTTTTCCAATCAGAGTGATTGATCGATGAACCGGGTCAGGATGAACCCAATACCAACACCATGCAATTGTAAATACTCAATTTGACTTATAGTTGACCCTATGAACTCATTCATTCATCCCTGGTTCCACCTAAATCAATTTAGATACTTGATTAACATTAAGTTATTGAAAATCTTTTCAACTCAGAGTTCTTGATCAACAACCCGGGTTGGGATGAAAGCAATACCAACAACACGCAATTGCAAATACTCATTTAGAGTTGTAGTTGAACCTATGAAATCATTCATTCATCCTTAGTTCCACCTAAATAAATTTTGGTTCTAGCTTAACATTAATTTAATAAGAATATTTTCAACTCAGAGTGATCGATGACCCAAATCAAGATGAATGCAATAACAACACCATGAAATTGTAAAAACTCAATTGGAGTTGTAGTTGACCCTATGAACTCATTAATTCATCCCTGGTTTCACCTAAATAAATTTAGGTTCTTGATTAACATTAATTTAATGAGAATATTTTCTACTCAGATTGATTGATCAACAATTTGGGTTGGGATGAACACAATAACAACACCATCCAATTGCAAAGACTCAATTGGAGTTGTAGTTGACCTAATGAACTCTTTCATTCATCCTTGGTTCCACCTAAATCAATTATAGTAATATATCAACATTAAGTTAATGTGAATATTTTCAACTAAGAGTGATCGACAGACAACCTAAGTCGGAATAAACACAATACCAACACCATATAATTGCAAAGACTAGATTGGAGTTATAGTTGACCCTATGAACTTATTCATTCATCCCTGGTTCGGCCTAAATAAATTTAGGAACTTGATTAATATTATGTTAATGATAATTGTTTCAAATTAGA
This sequence comes from Capsicum annuum, assembly GCF_002878395.1. NCBI lineage: Eukaryota > Viridiplantae > Streptophyta > Magnoliopsida > Solanales > Solanaceae > Capsicum > Capsicum annuum. The sequence continues at coordinate 9,157 of NW_025888639.1, read as the reverse complement.
GTGATCAATCGATAACCCGAGTTGGGATGAACAGAATACCAATACTATGCAATTGCAAAGACTCTATTGTAGTTGTAGTTGACCCAGTGAACTATTCATACATCACTGGTTTCACCTAAATCATTTTTTGTACTAGGTTAACATTAAGTTAATCAGAATATTTTCAACTAAGAGTGATTTATCGATGACCCAGGTCCAGATAAAAATAATACCAACACCATGCAATTGAAAAGACTCAATTGGAATTATAGTTTACCCTATGAACTCATTCATTCATCCCTGGTTCCACCTAAATCAATTTATGAACTTTCTTAACCTTAAGGTAATGAGAATCTTTTCAACATATAATGATCGATCGACAACCTAGGTCAATATGAACTCAATACCAACACTATGCAATTGCAAAGGCTCAATTGAAGTTATAGTTGACCCTATGAACTAATTTATTCATCCCTAGTTCAACCTAAATAAATTTATGTACTATCTTAACATTTATGTAATATGAATATTTTCAACTCAAAGTGATCGGCTGATAACCTAAGTTGGGATGAATGTATTACCAATCCCATGCAATTGTAAAAGACTCGATTGGAGTTGTTGTTAACCCTATGAACTCATTCATTCATGCCTGGTTCAACCTAAATCAATTTTGGTACTAGCCTACCATTAAGTTAATGAGAATCTTTTCAACTAAGAGTGATCGATCGATAACCCGGGTCGGGATTAACACAGTACCAACACCATATAATTGCAAAGACTCGATTAGATTTGTAGTTGACCCAATGAACTCATTCATTCATATCTGGATCCACCTTAATAAATTTATGAACCTTCATAACATTAAGTTAATAATAATCTTTTCAACTCAGAGTGATCGATGGATAACCTAGGTTGGGATATACGCAATAGCTACACCATGTAATTACAAAGACTCAGTTGGAGTAGTAGTTGACCCTATGAACTTATTTATTCATCCCTGTTTCCACCTAAATAAATTTAGGTACTAGATTAACATTAAGTTAGTGAGAATCTTTTCAAATTAGACTGATCGATCGTTAACCCGGGTCGGAATGTAGGCAATACCAACACCATGCAATTGCAAAGAATCAATTGGAGTTATAGTTGACCCTATAGTTTCACCTAAATAAATTTAGGTACTATCATAACATTAAGTTAATGAGAAAATTTTCAAATCAGAGTGATCGATTGATGAACTAGGACTGGATGAATGCAATACCAACACCATGCAATTGCAAAGACTCAATTAGAGTTGTAGTTGACCCTATGCACTCATTCATTCATCCCTGGCTTCACGTAAATCAATTTAGGTGCTAGCTTAACATTAAGTTAATGAGAATATTTTCAACTCAGAGTGATCGATCGATGACCCAAATTAGGATGAATGCAATTACAACACCATGAAATTGCAAGAACTCAATTGGAGTTATAGTTGACCCTATGAACTCATTAATTCATCCCTGGTTTCACCTAAATAAATTTAGGTTCTTGATTAACATTAATTTAATGAGAATACCTTTTACTCATATTGATTTATCGATAATTTGGGTTGGGATGAACGCAATAACAACACCATCCAATTGCAAAGATTCAATTGGAGTTGTAGTTGACCCTATGAACTCTTTACTTCATCCTTGGTTCCACCTAAATCAATTATAGTAATAGATTAACATTAAGTTAATGAGAATATTTTCAACTAAGAGTGATCAACAGACGACTCGGGTCGAAATAAACATAATACCAACACCATAAAATTACAAAGACTAGATTGGAGTTATAGTTGACCCTATGAACTCATTCATTCATCCCTAGTTTGGCCTAAATAAATTTAGGAACTTGATTAATATTATGTTAATGATAATTGTTTCAACTCAGAGTGATCAATCGATAACCCGAGTTGGGATGAACAGAATACCAATACTATGCAATTATAAAGACTCTATTGGAGTTGTAGTTGACCCAATGAACTATTAATACATCACTGGTTTCCCCTAAATAATTTTTTGTACTAGAATAACATTAATTTAATAAGAATCTTTTCAACTAAGAGTGATTGATCGATGACCCAGGTCTGGATAAAAATAATACAACACCATATAATTGAGAAGACTCGATTGGAATTGTAGTTGACCCTATGAACTCATTAATTCATCCCTAGTTCCACCGAAATCAATTTACTAACTTTCTTAACCTTAAGGTAATGAGAATTTTTTCAACATGTAATGATCGACCGACAACCTGGGTCAAGATGAACTCAATACCAACACTATGCAATTGCAAAGGCTCAATTAAAGTTATAGTTGACTCTATGAACTAATTCATTCATCCCTAGTTCAACCTAAATAAATTTATGTACTATCTTAACATTTATATAATATGAATCTTCTCAACTCAGAGTGATCGACTGATAACCCAAGTTGGGATGAAAGTATTACCAATCCTATGCAATTTCAAGGACTCGATCGGAGTTGCAGTTGACCCTATGAACTCATTCATTCATCCCTGGTTTAACCTAAATCAATTTTGGTACTAGACTACCATTAATCTAATGAGAATCTTTTCAACTCAGAGTGATCGATCGATAACCTGGGTCGGGATAAACGCAATAGCAATACCATGCAATTGCAAAGACTCAATTGGAGTGGTAGTTGACGCTATGAACTTATTTATTCATCCCTGGTTCAACCTAAATAAATTTAGGTACTAGATTAACATTAAGTTAGTGAGAATCTTTTCAAATTAGAGTGATCGATCGTTAACCCGAGTCGGGATATATGCAATACCAACACCATGCAATTGCAAAGACTCAATTGAAGTTATAGTTGACCCTATAGTTCCACCTAAATAAATTTAGGTACTATCATAACATTAAGTTAATGAGTAAATTTTCAATACAAAGTGATCGATCGATGAACTAGGTTTTGATGAATGCAATACCAATACCATGCAATTGCAAAGACTCAATTAGAGTTGTTGTTGATCCTATGAACTCATTCATTCATCCCTGGCTCCACCTAAATCAATTTAGGTGCATACTTAACATAAAGTTAATGAGAATATTTTCAACTCAGAGTGATCGATCGACAACCCAGGTCGGGATGAATACAATACCAATACTATGCAATTGCAAATATTCAATTGGAGTTATAGTTGACCCTATGAACTCATTTATTCATCCCTGGTTCAACCTAAATCAATTTAGGTACTAGCTTAACTTTAAGTTAATGAGAATCTTTTCAAATAAGAGAGATCAATCGATGAACCTGGTCAGAATGAATGCAATACTAACACCACACAATTGCAAAGACTCAATTAGAGTTGTAGTTGACCCTATGAACTTATTCATTCATTCCTGGTTCCACCTAAATAAATTTAGGTACTTTTTTATCATTAAGTTAATAAAAACTCATTCATCCTTATTTACACCTAAATCAATTTAGGTATTAGCTTAACATTAAGTTAATAAGAATCTTTTCAACTCAAAGTGATCGATCGACGATTCGGGTCTAGATGAATGCAATATCAACGTCATGAAATTGAAAATACTCAATTGAAGTGGTATTTGACCCTATGAACTCATTCATCCCTAGTTCCACCTAAATGAATTGCAATGAAATTTGTTGCAACAAATGATTGAGCTGTTTGAAATTTGACAACATATATTCATATCTGTTGCAGCAGATGACATATCTAATTAATTATCAAATAGACATTTGCATCAATTTTGGCAGATGACTGGGCTATTTGAAATTTTCAAACAGATATTGATATCTATTATAATAGATGACATATCTGATTTATTTATCAAATGGACATTTGCATCTGTTGTTACAGATGACTGAGCTGTTGGAATTATTAAAATAGATATTTCTATCTGTTGCAACAGATGACATATCTGATTTAATTATCTTTTTTTTTTATTTTAAAGAAAGCTTCTATCCGAGTAGACAAAGTATTACTACTACTAAAGTTGATAAAAAATATTTCCTAGATAACTCAAAAGTGAGTTCACTGAGTAGTCTTATCTTGTCTTTTTAATGTCACCAGTCTTCCTCGTGCCCCTCAAATTATTAATGAATACTTCCTCCATTTCGTTGTAGTAGTTGGCCTTTATTGAGGGTAATATTGGAAGAACATAATAAAATTCTCTTGATTTCATCAAAGGGACAACTAAATTGAATCAAATATTTTTAGAAAGAGGGTCAACTAATAAAACAAAATGGATGGAGTATTAATTAATGCATATTGAAACCGACGTCTACATACATATTGAATTATCTCATCTCTCCTATAGCCCTAAATTTATTTTATTCATCTTTTATCATTCTTTTGTCCTCCTTAGGGTTATTACAACCTTTTTTCTCTATTTTCTCTTCTATTTATTATATAGATCCTTTTCGATCTAAACCGATCCATATCTTTCCTCGACGGAAATTGTTGTTTTGATCCCCATTTGACATGGCATGTGAATGTAATTGGAGTATAAGAAGGTTAAAGTGACACCCTTTATGGTGTAATTAAGGCTTACTACTCAACCACTAGTTTGGTGAATTCAAATAATTGAATTGTGACGTTTGGTTGCTAATACTAGATTGTTATATATGTTTATTGTAGATAAGTAATCTGAAAAGATGGAAAGTCCATTTGGGACTAGTATTGAAGGTTGATAGTCAAGTATGTAAAGCATACTCTATACCATATCTTTGGCATGAAAGTGAACAATTATTCTATTAAGAAAGTTTCCAAAGTTATTCAGTAACATGTGATCCATAATGATTTTGTATGATGTCCTACGTTACCAATGAACTTGTTTTCACCCTACAAGATGTCAAGACATTCCAATACTTGTTTTCTAAATCTTACATGTTTATTGTACTAATGAATGTCAGAAGGTATCCGATTACTCAAACAAGATCCATGTGCTATTAATGACTCCAAAACGTTTCATTGATATACCAATAAGTTCCTACTTCATTGTTATGGCATTGATGACTCCAAAACACTTCATTGGTGTGCCAATGAGTTCTTACTTTATTTTTATTGCATTGATGGTCTATTTATATGTCTCTTATTGATGTATCATTGTTTCAAAGTATCAAAAATGCGGTGACGACCGAAATAACAATCTCAAAGATTAATTGAACTAAGTGATGGAAGTTCTCTCTTATCGGGTGGTATCCCAGGGGCATAAGCCTATCATGGGTCGATCCCTATTTATGTGTTTATGGGTGGCATCCCAGGGGCATAAGCCTATCATGGGTCGATCCCAGTTGATATGTACTGGAGGCAGCCTAATGGTCACAATACAGTACAGTAATGATTACAATGATGATAAGAATGAAGGTAAAGTGATTGAATAAATACAATGTACAGGTGTCACAAGTTCTAGTAAGTGTGGTCCACTCCTATTACGATTTATTCACTTGTTTCTAATTTTTATTGAGCTCCTATATCATATGTGATTATCTACAGCTTTACATACTCAGTACATATTTTGTACTGACGTCCCCCACGGGGAACCTGCATTTCATGATGCAGGCACAGGTACCTCAGCTCATACACCACACAAGTAAGAGCCAGGATATCCAGCTACTTTTGGTGAGCTCCAGTTTGCTTTGGGGTTTTCCGTTTCATATCCAATCACTTTTGGTATTGTATAGAAGTTAGTTATATGGCGGGGTGTGTCTCGACCTTAGTTAAACTCTGTGTATTATCTAGAGGCTTTGTAGACCTAATGTACAGTCAAGGTGGTGTTTTGTTAATAGACGTGATGGCTCCAACGGACAAGTATTATATATACATATATATGTGTGCTCGAGCTTATACAGGTGATTATTTCCTTTTATATGCGACATGATGTTGTTCGAATTTTTGGTTGTCATAGAGGTATGCATGGGAAGTATAAGGTTATGAGCTGGTTCTCCTGGGCCTCCTCGGTTACGGGTGCCAGTCCACCCCAATAGGATTTGAGGCGTGACAAAAGTGGTATCAGAGAAGTTTGTCCTAGTGAGTCTACAAAGACGTGTCTACGTAGAGTCTTGTTTATCGGTGTATCGTACACCGTATCTATAAATAAGAGGCTATGGACATTTAGGAATTATTTCTTTTCTTTATGTCTTAGATCGTGCGATAGAGCCTATATTGTATATGAAGTCATAGTTGACCACTTAATCCATTTGTTTCTCTTATTATAGTAATCATGCCGGTTACCAGAAGCAAGAATACCGGTAAGCAAGTAGATGTGGCTACCGGAGAGGGGACTGGTAAGTCACCCACTATACCAGCTAATCAAAGTGAGGCTCCAGCTGAGCATGCATCAGAAACTTCTTCCACTCTGGAAGAAATAAGGGGGAGGAGAACTATATCCCCAGAGCCACCTATTAATGTTGTTGATCAAGATCTTAGAAATGCAGTGCAACTTTTGACTCGTATAGTTACTGGGCAAGCTCAAGCGCAAGCCATTCCTACCACGGGTCCTAGTGGTACAGATAGGGCGGCTAGCCTTCGAACACATGATTTTCTTAAGATGGATCCTCCCATTTTTACTGGATCAGATCTTAACGAGGACCCACAGGACTTTATTGATCAAATTCAAAGGGCCTTAGATGTTATACATGTAACGGGTAGAGAGACAGTGGAGTTAGCGGCGTATAGATTTAAAGGGGAGGCTATATATTGGTATGAGGACTGGAAATGATCTAGGGATATTGATGCAACCCCAGCTACTTGGAAAGAGTTCAAAGAGGCATTTCTTGATCATTATCTTCCATTCGAGATTCGTCAGGCCCGTGTAGATTAGTTTTTAAATCTTCGTCGCGGGAATATGAGCGTGAGGGAGTACAGTCTCTAATTTAATTCCTTGTCTAGATATGCTCCTAATGTTGTTGCTACTATGGATGACAGAGTTCATCAATATGTGGATAGGCTAGATCCATATCTGGTTAGAGATTGTACTATTGCCGCTTTGAACAAAGATATGGACATAGCGAGGATCCAAGATTTTGCACAAAAAATGGAAGATCAGAGGCAGAGGAGAAAAACACAGGAATTAGAAAGAGGATATTCTAAGAGGGCCAGATCTACAGGACAGTTCATGGCATCCCAAGGAGGGTTCAGACCACAGTTTTCTGCTAGACAACCTAGGCCATTATCTTATTATTCTGCATCTAGTGCCTCACCACAGTTCCAAGGGTCCAGAGGAAATCAATTTGGGCACAGAAGTGAGAGCTAGAGTTCGCGGATAGTGGGGCACCAAGGTCAAGGGAACATGAGCCAATCGAGACCTCCTCAAGAGCCATGCAATAAATATGGAAGGTATCATTTAGGCGTATGTCGGCTGGGGACCAATGTTTGCTTTTGGTGCGGTATGTCGGGGCATATGATGAGAGAATGCCCACGAAGGGGCATAGGGGGTATGGCACTACCTATGGGGTTATTTGTTGCATCATCATTATCGATGCCTTATTCAGGAAGGAGTGCCTAACCAATGGGTCGTGTTAGAGGTGATAGAGGAGCCACGAGTTCTAGCGGGGCTCAAAATAGTACGTATGCTCTAGCGGATCGACAGAATTTAGAGGCTTCCCAAATGTGGTTACGAGTACGTTGTCTATCTTTTTATTCGATTTATATGTATTAATTGATCCCGGTTATACATTATCTTATGTTACTCCGTTGGTTGCTGGAAAGTTCAAAAGAATACCCAAACTGTTAGTTAATCTATTTAAAGTGTCCACACCGGTTGGGGAATCTATTATACCTAGAAGGGTTTACCAAAATTGCATAGTAATTATTTGTGATCGTGATACGATGGTTGATCTTGTGGATTTAGAAATGGTAGATTTTGATGTTATAATGGGTATGGACTGGTTGGCGTCTTGTTATGCCACAATTGATTGCTGCACGAAAAAGGTATATTTCTATTTTCCAAATGAATCAATCCTTGAATGGAAAGGTGAAATTAGCGTGCCAAGAGGTAGATTTATTTCTTATTTTAAGGCAAGAAGAATGATTTCTAAGGGATACATATATCATTTAGTTAGAGTAAGGGATACAGAAGCGGAGCCACCAACTCTTCACGCTGTTTCGGTGGTAAATGAATTTTCTGATGTATTTCTTGAAGATTTTTCAGGTTTGCTTCCTGAACGAGAAGTAGAGTTTGGTATTGATGTAATACCAGGCACCCAACCAATCTCTATTTTTTCGTATAGAATAGCCCCAGCAGAATTATGAGAATTGAAAGAGCAATTGAAAGATTTGCTAGAGAAGGGATTCATAAGGCATAGTATGTCCCCCTGGGGAGCACCAGTGTTATTTGTACGCAAAAAGGATGGCTCGCTGAGGATGTGTATTGATTATCGGCAATTGAATATGGTGACTATTAAGAATAAATTTCCTCTCCCAAAAATTGATGATTTATTTGATCAGTTACAGGGCGCCAAGTACTTTTGTAAGATTGATTTGAGGTCAGGTTACCACCAAGTGAGGGTAAAAAAGAAGGATATACCCAAGACAGCTTTCCGAACACGGTATGGTCATTATGAGTTTCTACTTATGTCATTTGGGCTAACAAATGCACCCGCAACTTTTATGGATTTGATGAATAAGGTGTTTAAGCCATTCCTGGATGTATTTGTGACAGTTTTTATAGATGATATTCTAGTTTATTCTAGATGAAGAGGACCATGCCAATCACTTACGAAAGGCATTGCAGACTCTTCGTGAATGTAAGCTTTATGCAAAGTTCTCTAAATGTGAGTTTTGGTTAAAGTCGGTGGCATTTTTTGGCCATATTGCATCTAGTGAAGGGATAAAGGTTGATGCTCAAAAGATAGAAGCTGTGAAGAACTGGCCAAGGCCCACAACGCCTACGGAGATTCGTAGTTTTCTCAGGTTGGCCGGTTATTATAGAAGGTTTGTTAAAGTCTTTTCTTCCATTTCAGCACCCTTAACCAAGCTAACCCATAAAGCATCCAAATTCCAATGGAATGATGCCTGTGAGAAGAGTTTTCAAGATTTAAAGAACTAGTTGATTTCTACACCCGTGTTGGTACTTCCAGAAGGCACCGAAGGGTATACAGTGTATTGTGATGCTTCCAGAATTGGTTTAGGAAGTGTATTGATGCAGCATGGTAAGGTAATA
>NW_025888638.1:0-5508 GCF_002878395.1 Capsicum annuum | reverse complement strand
GTCCCTAAACAAAAAGATCCATAATTAACGAATTGATGCCATAATAGAGGGGTTAAAATTTTTGCCAAAATCAAGCAAGTAATCCCCCTTCAACAGAGTAACTTACCCGAAATATCACAATAATACAACCATCACAAAACACATGAACATTTGGACAAACAAAAGTCAAAGGTAGTTTTAAACGAACTAAAAATGAAATTAGATACAAGAACAAAAGATGGGTTGAAGAAGGTCAAGAGCTTGAAAACAAGAAATCAAACCTACATCATGAAAAAGTCATGAAATTTCCGGTGGATTTTGCCTGTTATAGCGGCAATGGTGCCGGGGTCTCGCCGATTGTTTTCACCGGTTGCATGGCTGGTCGGCGAGGAGAAGAAAGGGAGGACGAAGGAGGATGACTTACGACTTGGTGAAGGCGGAAGATCTAGGGGACGAAGCTGGAGTGGTTGCTCTGATCGGCAGCGGTAGGATGGTCATTGCTGGCAGTAGCAAAGATGGATTGCGGGATGTGGGGAAAGGTGTTGTTGTCGCTGGTCATTGCTGGTTCGTCGGAGGAGGCATTGGCGGCGAAGAGGGTCGGCGATGCTTGGTCGTGGTTGGTATCCAATGTGGATGGTGTTCGGCAGCCATGGCTGCCTCTCTTTGAGCGAGAGAGAGAGAACATTTGAGGGAGGGAGGTAAAAGAGAGGCAGAGAGAGGCTTGTTGTAGGAATTAGGGTTTGTGGAATTAAATAAGGAAAGAAGGTGTTGAGGCATCTCAGCCGTTGGATCAAACTTGGTCAACGGTTGAGATTAAAATGGGGTCAATAGTTTGATTTGATTAACTTTGAAATATTTCTGGCTAAAATTGAAATGAGCTGTATGGAATCTAGCTAGAATTATAATGGGTCAAGTGAATTATGGTTAGAGTTGTAATGATTTGGATCAAAATTGACAAAGTGGTATTAATTTAGGCCGCTATTTAAATGCTAGTAGTCGTGAATAATAATAATAATGATTAGATAATAATTAATAATAAATAATAAATAATAATAATTTAATTGAATGATAATAATAATTAATTAAATTATAATAATAAATAATAATATATATAATAATAATGTTAGTAAATAAATAAAAATACTCAGATAAATAGTATTAAATAATGGTAAATTAGACAATGTGTCTGCGAAAAAATCGTGAGTGTGCTTGAAAAAATTATTTAATTAATAAAATTATGTATAATATCGTATTTAATTTAAAAAATTATAAAAATGAAGCTAAATGATGCTAAAATGATTTATGCATTTTTCTAAATTATGAATGCGATATATCAGAAATCTGTTTGATGCAAGAAAAATATGCAAAATTACTAATGTTTAAAAGTTAACGATTTTATTAAAATAGCAGCCTAAATGTAGTATCGGGAGGTCAAAATTGGGTGTCAACAGCTGCCCCTTCGTTATTTGAGAATGATAAAAGAGTTTTCAAGCAACGAAAGTTGACGTAGTAGCCAATTTTGTCCGACCGAGATGACAGTTGGCAAGGAAGAAAGCAACTTTAAATATAGTGTGGTCGAGACTTTGGCTTTAAGTCACCTACATATCTTTGCTTTTAAGAGAATCAGGGCGTGTATAGTTCTAGATTTAGGAACGAACAATATTCCTAAAGAATGTTAATAAAAAGGTTGCGGCGCCAATAAATGGTATCGTGGATCAGTGAGACGGTAGGGAATAGAATTTGTAATAATGACGTATGGAGATTTTTGAAAATGTTGAGATAAGTGAGTTTCAAGATAAGCTTAGGTAATGAATGAATAGGTGGGGTGATATTCCAAAAATAGAAGTAAAAATTATCTTTGTTTGTTATTTCTTTTCCCTTACCTGCATAATTCATGGTATTCTTGATAACCAAGGTTAAGTCATGTAAATGATAAGCATTTAAAAAATATAAAGTGAATGTAAGAAGTAAAGAAAGTATATCTGTTGTACTATTGGATGACATTTGATCATGGCGTTGGACTAGCTGTTTGGCCTCTCAATATGACGTTGGATCGGCTGTTGAAACTTCTAATGTTGAATCAGCTGTTTGGCTTCTCGATATGACGTTGGATCGACTGTTGAACCTCTCAATATTAGATCACCTATTTTGCTTCTCGATATAACGTTGGATTGGCTGTTGAACCTTTCAATGTTGGATCAGTTGTTTGGCTTCTAGATATAATGTTGGATTGGCCGTTGAACCTCTCGATGTTGGATCAACTGTCTGGCTTCTCGATATAATGTTGGATCAGCTGTTGAACCTCTCGATGTTGGATCAGCTTTTTGGCTTCTCGATGTTGGATCAGCTGTTTGGCTTCTCGATATTGGATCAACTGTTTGGCTTCTCGATAGGACGTTGGATCGACTGTTGAACCTCTCAGTGTTGGATCAGCTTTTGGCTTCTCGATGTTGGATCAACTGTTTGACTTCTCGATACAGAGTAACCCGTGATTGTTAAATGATTAGCACAGATGCATGTAAGAGTTGAGTGAGAAAGAGAACGTATCTGTTGTTTTATTCGATCAAATGCTGAGCTACTCCTCATGATGTTGGCCGTTGGGTTCTTTGTGATAGAGTGATTACTGTCATCTGTACCTGTTAATCCTGTACTCAAAGAAAATTTGTGAGTTTGTATAAAGGGAGGTTGATTTATGATTCTGCCTTGATCGAAGTGCCTCCTCTTGATGTCGCCATCTTGTTGATGAGCTTTGCCCGGCCCTTCACTTGGGTAGATGGATAGTAAAAGGGAAATTATTTTTGAAAAGAAAAATCATGTTTGATAAGGAAATTTGCCTTTTGAAAGTGGTAAGTAAAAATTTGTTAGAATAAAATTTTTGTTGAATCGTTGATTGTGACATATTTTGAGACAGTGTACCATTTTGCAGATCCTTGTTAGGAAATTTTTGAGGATTACTTAAAAATTTCTGCCCCAATATAGAACTAGTTCGTTGTAAGAATTCCAAAGTCTGCTCGTAGAATTTTTTGAGGTCGTCTCAAAAATTCTGCCCCAGTTCGTGATTTACACCAAAATCATGTCCATGTGGAATTTTTGGTGTCCTCTCAAAAATTCTACCCCAGTTACAATATTCCAAGAGAGGGAAAAATAATGTTTTATTATGAAGTGACCGAACTCCACAGGAGCGCCTACGTATCCCTCTTAAACGGGAATCAGGTCGAACATAGTTTCAAATACAATTCGAGAGTATAAAGATAAAATTAAATGTAGTATCTCTTGACAACGTCTGAATTGATGGGATTAGATCAAACTACGCCATCCACTTTTGCCAATATAAGTGCTCTTCCTGTCAGGACTCGATGAACCACGTAAGGGCCTTGCCAGTTAGGCGAGAATTTTCCTTTTGCTTCGTCTTAATGTGAGAAAATTCATTTCCAAACCAATTGCCCAGGTAAGAGATGTCTAGATTGATCTTTCAAATCGCCAACTTTACTGAAAAATTCCTCGGGGTCTTATCCTCTTTCAAACTTGTATGATGTCTTTATGTGTCACACACTTAGATTCAACAATTTTAAAAAAGTAATTTTATTGTAACAAAAAATAGAAAATATCAATAATTCAAAAGAAAGCCATTATTAATGATGCTAAAATGTCTCAAAGCATAGTTTTAGGTAATAAAGAAAAGTAGGAGTTGGAAGTTTGCCCGAACATCGAGATTATTAATTAAAAATCATACCAATAAAAAAATTTGACAACCCAAGTGTTCGGCAAGGTCTAAACAGAGCAGTCTTTGATCCATTGTCCTCCCTAGGGGGCTCCTCTCTACTTGTTGATGATGACAATCTTTTTCTTGGTCAGAATTGTCGTTGCTCTAAGTCCACATGTTCATCAACATCAAACATATTCACGTGATGGTCTGGAAGAGGATTGTTGGCAATATTTGGTTCGGGATCCTTCAGCTGAATTGCCTTAGTGTCGATCAATTGTTGAATTTTGTTTTTCAAAGAAAAACATGCCTCAATGGGATGCCCTATCATCCTAGAGTGGTAGGTACAAGTTTAATCATGTCGGTACTGTGTGGATTTCATGTCAACTTGCACGGCTGGAATGGTCGTGATATGACCCACCTTCTTAAGCCTTTCATAGAGTTGAGCCATTGGCTCAGCTAAAAGATTGTACTTTCTTCTTTAAATGTTTCCCTTAGGCTTGGGGGAAACAGGCTTGGTACAGATATATGAGTAGGTTTGGTAGTTTGAAGTTGAATGGGTTGGGCATTATATGTAGAGTAGGAAGGACTTGAAAATTACGAAGGTATTTGGTAAGGAAGAGGTATTTTGTAAAGTAGGGCTTAATATGGAATTGGAGGTTGTGGTGGATAGGGGGAGGTAATATATAGTGATTGTTGATAAGATATGGAAGATGGAGCGGGGGTTTCATGACTCGGGACATTCTCCGAAGGCTGGGCCGCCAACACTAACTCTATCTCCTTCTTTTTTCTTGTTTTTTGCTACTCCTGCAGATTGAGTGTTTAGGCGGATAATGATACCATTCTTAATACACTCCTCAAATATTTTTCCTATTCATATGGTTTCAGAGATACTCTTGGCCGTGACTGTTATCAGCTTATCAAGGTACTGTGGCTCTTGTGCCTTGACAAAATATTCATTCATCTGTTGCTCTTTAACTGGAGGTCGAGCTCTTACATCCTCGACCCTCCATCTCATGGTGTATTCGTGAAAGGATTCATTAGGCTTTTTCCTCATTGCCTGTATGTAAGTCTTACTCAGAGCATTTTTGATATTGTACCCAAATCGATCAACGAAACTAGATGCCTAGTTAAGCTAGTCTACCTATTTCTTTACATCTTGCTCAAGATACTATGTAAGATCCTCCCCCGTGAGGCTTCTCATGAATAGCTTCATTTGAATTTTCTCGTTCTTCCCTATACCCGAAATCTTGCTATAGTACACATGCAGGTGCACTTTAGGATCTCTAGTCCCGTTGTATAATATGAACTTGGGAGGTTTGTACCCCTCCGGCAGTTCGACATCGGGGTGGATGCACAAGTCTTCGTAATTGAGACCCTTCCTGGCTTTGTTTTCCTCCAAATGTGTTAACCTTTCGACTACAACTTGCATGGTATAGTTATATTTAGGGTTCTCGAAGGTGGGTTGAGGATGGTCAAGTGGAAGTGTTTCAACATATATGGGGTTCAGATTGTGGCTTCCGGATGCGTGATGGTGGTATATGTTTTGATATGGAGGATTTGTAGGAGACGAATAGGTGGAGTAGTTTGGCTCTTTGGTAGTCATATATAGTGGAGATGTGGCATTTTGGATATTTTGGATATTGGTAGGATTTTGGGGCTGGAGATGGGGTATTGGATGGTCTGAGGAAGCTTGGGATTTTGGGACGGCAAAGCTATCGGCTTGCTGTTCTAGAGTATTCAGGTTGAGGGAGAGTTTATCCAAGTTTCGAACTTGCACCAATTCTGCTTGCAGTTCCAGGATTCTCTGTTCCATTTTCATTATC
>NW_025888637.1:0-3463 GCF_002878395.1 Capsicum annuum | reverse complement strand
GAAACATGTGTACTCATAAAATTTGATACGTTTTTCTTTTTAAGTTTTCTTGCCCTTAAGTGACAAAAAAGGAGCTGTAAGAATTACAAATAATGAGAATACAAGTATCTATGACAAAAACGAAAGAAAGTGCACAACGAAAAGGGAAGAAGATGATAGCATGAATGCACATATCAAATATAGATTTAGATTGGATTACGTACAAAATAAATCTATACGACGATTTATTACACATGATTAATAAAATTGATGTAATAGAAAAATAAATTTATAATCTAAAAATAACAAAGTTATGTCCGAGACTTTAGAACGAAAGCTACAAACGTAAAAAGGCGATATACTATTCATGATTTGAAACTTGAAAACTACATCGGAGACTCATTAACAAAAGTTAAGGTCATAAACTTTTTAACAAAAAAAAATATATGTAAAACCTAAAAAAGAAGAAACATAAACCAGTGATAAAAGAATCTTAAACAAAGAAATCTAAACCTAAATAAAACATACACGATATTTTTTTCACAAAAAAAGGAACTTAGAATTCTTACCTTATTGTTTAACTTCAATATAGGCATGAACATCTGATCCCAACAAAAATTAAAAGCAGAGTGATCTGAATGTCACCTATAATAGATCAAAAAAATAAAAAATAAAATAGTAATAGTAATATAATGAATAAGGTTACAAACCTAGACGATCTAAAGTCGAGGGAGACATAAGAATCTAAAAAAAACAATGATGTAAAACTTAATGTTTGAATCACCTACTATAAATTTTTAAAAAATAAATACTAACCTCTCGTTAAAATCTATTCAATTTGATCATTCAAGCAAAAAAAATTTACACAAAGGCAATGTAGTAAACCAATTGCAAAAGAAGAGAGAATTAAAATACTAGAACATAAATGCAGTATCTAGAAGTTGAGTTGATCAAGGAGTTCTACAAGACTAAGGGGTCGTTTGATAGAGTGTATAAGAATAATGCAAAATATGGTGTATTAGTAATGCTTGTATTAGCAATACTTGTGTTAGTTATGCTTGTATTTTTCTTATACAATGTTTGGTTCGATATATTAAAATAACACGAATTAAATAATTTCTTAAATTTTATTTTTTTTTACATAATACCCTCAATATAAATGTTGGAAAGGATGCGGAAATTTTTTTGAGGGATAATAGTGTCTTTAAGCATGTTAATGCATGCATTAGATCCATTGTATTACTATGCCATGAATTTTGAGATATTAGTAATACACACCTCAATACACAATAGAGTGTATAAATAATGCAAGCATTAGTTATACATATGGTAAAAAGATATACCAAACAAGATACTATGAATACACATTAAACTAATACATGCATTAACTTTCCAATACATTATACCAAACGACTACTAAGGAATAAAGGAGAAGAGTCCTATTCAGTCAAGGAGAGAGAAACGGCAGCAACGAAGAGTGAAACTACCTGGGAGTCCTATTGAAGATAGAAGAGTACATCAACTAAAGGACTCAATCAGGAGTTGGCTTAAATACAACAAATGACATTCAAGTGTTTCACTCATGCTCTGAAAAGATAGTCAACAATTAGCAAAACAGTTCACTTACTTGAAGAAGAACCTGATCCCTTACTTAGCAAGTCATAGACTTTGTAATAGGTAGGTTCTTGAGTTGTAATGAGTTGTTATTCTAGTCTCAGCGAAGTATAAACTGAGTTAGGAGTTGTGTCTTCAAGTTAGGGAACTCGAAGACTTGGGAACACTTATCTTGGGAAGATTTGTGTTTTGGTAAAAATAGGAGTTAGAAGTTTTAATTTCTAGTTTACAAGAAGTTTTACACCTTTCTTGAGCCGGGCATTTTCCACGTAAAAATACTGTGTTCAAGTTTTACTTTTGTGAACCACGTTAGCTTATTTGTTCCACAGATAGGCAACCAGTAGAGTATAATATTAAAATCAGTAGGGCACGCACTCTAACAATAATTAAGGACCAAGTAAAAGAATAAAACTCGAACTTGTACATAGGTGAATAAAAGATCAATTAAATTATTTGTTAGAGTTTGTGATCCGAATTTATTGATCCGGCCCCAAAAAATCGCGGTGCGACCCATGTTGGTAAAACTATAATAATGAGAATTTTTTGGGATCAGTGGTGGACTCGGGGATTGGACCGGTATGGACATGTATGGTTTTGTGCTTAGGATTTTCTTGTACCGACGTATTATATAAGTGAGATTTAGAGGGTTGGCTTTTGACGGTTTTTCATGTGTTATTGATATTTCGGCTCCTCCTTGTATTCTTCTCTGATATAGTGATTTTTTCTCCTCCTCTGCCCGTGGTTTTTCCCGTCTAGGATTTTCACGTAAAATCCGTGTGTTCTTCTTATTTTCTTTTGTTTACTGTATTGCCTCTTCCTGTTTGATTTCATAACATTATTGACTACGTTTCTCAGTGTACTGATCACATCATTAATGTTGCTCAAATAATTATAAATCATGAATCATATCATATGTGATATATATTACCCCGTTTCTGGATTGATAACAATGCGTTAATTATAACTCACAACAATATTCACTCCTCAAATTCATTTACTACGAAGTTACTAGTTTATTACAAGACTATAAAGCATGCAACTTCCACGTATATATAGGATAACACTAACTAACCAGCCTATCTATATCTATTACACATATTATTCTTGAGAGCCAGATAACTCATACGCCAGGTTATATACTACTCTTAGAAAAACCAAATACTATATTTACTACTTAGTTGTTAACGTAACATTTTATAACATATAAAGACTCAATCGATGTTATAAGAGGACAATCCAGATTCTAGTGCACTAAAGTGAGATGTTATAAGAGGACAATCCAGATTCTAGTGCACTAAAGCTCTCACTGTGAGTGAGGTCCAAGGAAGGGCCAAGATTAGAGAAAAGCTTAATAGGAAGCCTGAAGAGGCAAGTGTTGGTTACTATTCATATACTGAGTAGTAGAAGAGGATGTGATCCTGACTGGACCCTGCTCATCTGCTGGCTTTGGTGGTGGAGTGTGTAGATGATCGTGCTTCCCACCAACTGATGAACTAGTAGTAGTTGGAAGCAAGATGATTAGGACCTCATCATGATCAGGAGTAGTTGTTGTGAGTTGACCAATAATTGGATCATGCTTGGGAGCAGGAGGTGGTAATAAACGACCCTGCCTTCCAACTATTTCTTGCTTGTTTGGTGGAGATGATGCTGGTGGTAAAGTTGTTATGTATGGCTCCCTTCCATACTTACCACTTTCTGCCTTCAACTTCAGCTCATGATGATGATTTCCTGAAGCATCACCTACCATACGTAATTTAAGTTATTAGGTCACAACAATACAAAAGTAATTAAGTGCATGCTAAAGGAGATCAAATACTAACCAAGATTTATTCAATTTGTTTGTCTTGTTTTAAATTGACACAGAGTTTAA
>NW_025888636.1:0-7025 GCF_002878395.1 Capsicum annuum | reverse complement strand
AATAATCATTGTTGTAATAAATTACTAATAGTCATTATATTTGAAAACTTTTGAGATTTTTAAAATAAAATAAGAAAACTGAAAATTAAAATAAAATAGGTTTTCATATAATCTTATAATCTTATGTTCTGTCACTTAAAATAAAAAACATATGGACATATATAGTCATGATCATCCATAGCAGCTTCTCATAGCCCTAACTATAAATTTAGAACTCCAAATATTTAGATTACAAGTAGTATCGATTAAGGTACGCTAATGTGCCAATAGGATAGACTTTACAGAAATACTTCCAACAAATTATTCTCAAATTCACAATTCACATCATCTATTTAGAGAAACGAAATTTCCAGCCAACCAACCTCCAAATCTCTCTCTCTCTATATATATACTAGTTTAGGTGTACGCGTCTCACGCGTGTACCTCACCTTATTGAGTTCAAACGTTACACTAGGTAGGATATTTTTTAAAATAATAAAGATGAATACATTAATTAAATTCAACATCTTTTGGAGAAATTTATTTAATTAAACCTAATCTTTACCCAAAAAATTATCAAAGCCGATCGATATTCATCTATCACATGTAAACTACAACAAAATAACACGATGATAGAGACATCAAAACAATATAATTAAATCTAACCTTTACACACAAAAAATTTTCAAAGTCGTCTGACACTTATCTACTACCTATAAACTATAATAAAATATACGATAATAGAGATATCAAAATAATACAACTAAACTTAACTGTTACACAAAAAAAAAAATTCAAAATAGAGATTTAAATACAATACAATTAAACGTAATATTTATCTAAAAATTTCTTCAAAGTTGACCGACATTCATGTACCAACTGTAAATTCATCTACGATCTGTAAACTACAACAAAATAATACTATAATGATCACATCTATAAATTACAACAAAATAATATAATAGTGATCACAAAGCTTCAGTTTTGATGAAAATAGTTCTTGTCTAAGCAAAAATTTTGACCCTAAAGAATGACTTGAATGAAAACAAAGAAATATATACACACACGTTGAATTCTATTTTGTTGTCAAAAACAGTGAAGAAGTTGACGGTTAGAAAGTTAAGCATCCACCAATCTAGACATGCAACCGAATCAAGTTAGATGAGCATCAATCATATTTTTTCAACAACTAAACGGATTTCTTCTCTAGTTTAACGTGCATCTCAATATTTATAGATGTATTTTCTTAATAGAGTCTTATTTTAGGAGTATTTTCTATCCTATTTTAGGAATATTTTTCTAATTGATCAGTACAAAGAAAAATATTAATGGATTCTCCTTCCATATATTTTACTTCCATATATTTTAGGAGTCTCATATATTTTAGAAGTCTAGATAATATAATAAAAATAATTAAATAATAAATTGAAGAAAATAGTGAAAAGACAGTTTTGTCTAAAGGAGTGTCTTTTAATGAAGGACAAAAAGTTTAAATCACTTACCTAAGGATCTTTTAATGAAGGACAAAAAGTTCAAATCACTTTTCTAAGGGTCTTTACACTTTCAATATATTATAGATATAGATAAAGGAGACTAATTGGCATGCCTCATAGGCCAAGGACAATATTTATCTTTTTTTGATTTTTTTTGAATTTTTTTCTTCATTATTTTATTAATTAATTTAAAAGTTATATCATATTTACTACACCCAATTATAGCTCATGAGTTATAAAAAAATCTTTACATTTTTTTTTCATCCGATGTCCAGTATCCGCATTGGAGCTCGACTAATCCGAATTCCTGCCGCGTAGGGCCCCATTTGGGGAGAAGCGCTCCTTATTTTTATTCTCTATCTATTTGTATTCTCACTTCATAACATGTCTTTTCAATTTTTTCTACCTATTCTTAGGATTTGATTAATCTATAAATACAATAATCTATAAAGTTATTGGATGTTCATTTCCATTTCTTCTTCTTCTTTTTCTATTAGTATATATCTTTTTCTTCTTTTCAATTTTTTTTACATTATTTTCATCAATCATGTGTTCAATAACTAAAAGAGGAAACATTGAAAATGTAATTTGTAATATGGTTACTATGATGAAGAACATAGAAATATTATTCAAAATTTCTTCTTGTATCATAAGAATCAAACACAAGTCCACCAAGATGAAGAAGGAAGCTTGATGGTGGCATAAGATTCATCAAGGAGAAAATAACCAAATTAGTTTCGTATAAGTTCATCGTCAAGATGAAGATGAATCTATAATACATCAAGAGAGATGGTCAGATTCGTTTAGAATAGTAGAATTTTTTTAATGATTTATTAATAAATATAGATATCCTTATTATTGCTTATTTTAGCATTTTTAATTAACTATGCCATCAAATACAAGATATGTACTCTCCAATAATAAGATTTAATTACAAAGTTTTACACTTTGTGTATACTACTATTTTATTGCTAACGTAAAACTTAATTATTATATAAGCATTTATCTTTAAATATACAATCTCTATTTATATATAAGTGTGGTTTATTAGAAGATGATGTATATAATTCTTTGATTAAAAAAAAAATTCTGTTCTTTTCCTCCTTTTCTATTTTTTTTTAAAAATTGTCTTAGGAAATTTTATTCTATTTAATTTGTGCTTCATTGGAAATTTCAAAAACTACTTTGTTAATCCTCTTAATTACACCTCATCTTTTTCTCTTCTCTTTATCAATCCTTTTAATAATAATTTTCATGATCATAATAATAATCATCTTAACATTAATTTGAGAAAGAGGGAAGAAAGATTTCTACTAATGGGTTTTATGAATTTGTGGCAAACAAGTTCAATATTGTACTTTCTTTTTTGTTTCCTTTTAATTTTTTTTCTAGATTTGAATTTTAAATAAAATAAAAGTTATGAAAATATTAACAAATTAAAGTTAAATTCTTATAAATATCTATAAATGAGGTGATGTAGCATTTTTTTATTGCCTAAAAAAATCATATATTTAATTTACGACACATCTTTTATTATGTATATTGCCATTAGCCAGTGATGAAAATAATTCCAATAATACTATCTCTTGCACTAATTAGGTGAGACTCTTAAATCTTAATAAGTTTAAAGTTATCAAATTACTTGAAGATTACCATAATAGAATTTCTTGGAACTTATAATCTTTTTTTTTTCTTTTTTATGTCTCTCTTCATTTTACTAAATAATAATAATATAATATTCAACTAACTAATTGAATTAAAAAATACATCAGCTTAACAAATGTAATTAAGTAAAAAGTATTGTAACCATTGTGACTTGTGATAACTCAACTAATGAAAACTTAGATCATAACAATAACTGTTGTGATAACTCAACTAATAAAAACGTAAGTTACAACTCTAGAATATAAAAAAATAGTAATGGTTCATTAAAGTTGCAAATACTAAATTAAAATAATGAGAAGCAGTAATACTAATTGTCTTCTATTTTTTCATAATCCATCTTTCTCCACTTTGAAATTGCAAATGTTGAATTGATAGTTCTCAATTCTTTTGATTTTTTTTTTGTTATTAGTTCACTGCTTTGATTAAGATTACTATTAAATTTCAATCTCAATTATAACATTCAACAAAACTGTATTCATTAGATTTTTGTTATTGCTAAAGAAATTTGAATATTAAAGGTCTATTTTTACTATTAAAGATGTATGCTCATTTTATCTTAGGAAAGAAAATTTAAAAAGATTTTGAATGTCACAAAAAAATAAATTTAATGAGTATGTGATTTTTCGTTCTCCCTCATCTCTATGGTAACTTCCTCCTTGAATTAATATTGTAACGGTTGAAAGTTAAGGTACACCAATTATTGTATGTATTTAACTACCCGAAAGAGATTAAAATATTTTACATGAAAGCACGTTAATATTTTTATGTCAAAAAAAGATCTTAAATGTGTTTAACTTTTAAATTTAATTAGATGTTAAAAAATCAAGTCATAAATTTAATGAATCTTTCATGAAAAAATTAAGTCATAAATTTAATGAATCTTTCATGATCGGATGAGACAGGACAATTTCATGACCGCGCGAAGCGCGGCTAACTTCACTAGTTTTTTGATATAACAAAAAAGTAATGTAATAGTCAATACTCTTAAATATGGGAGAGGAAAAATTTATTTTCTGAGGTTATGAACATAAAAGGGTTTGAGAGTAACTAACAAGTATATTACTAATATCAAATTAAAACACTATCTATGAAGGCAAGAACGTATGAGTGATGGAGATAATTTTTAAAAGAGAATAAGAGAAAAGGTCAAAAAAAAAAAATATAATTAAGTTACATCAATTGCTAATTAAGTAAATTTCTAAAAAGATATTCTCAAATTTTAATCAATTAAAATTTATCATTAAAATAGAGGAAAACATAAAGGTTGATGTGAAAAGATTTCGTTATAATGAAATTAAAAGAAACGTTTTTTTCTTTTAATAATAATAGATTTAATACATGTTAAAAATATATTCACATTGTTATGGTAAGAAAGAAAAAAGTTAACACTTTGTTCTAAGTTGTGACCAATGATTGTTTTTATTTGAGAAATTAAGTTGTCAACCTAGCATTCAAGAAATAACAAAATTAAAACAATGAACATAAGAATTTCAGCATTAGTACTTTTTTTAGAAAAAAATGTTGAAAAATTCTCAAAGAAAGAAAAAAAGAAAACAGAAAAAACAACTAATGATTTGAAATAGTAGAATTTTAAATGATTGATTACTTGACGTACATAAATAAAATATGTTAAAATTAAGGAGCACATCCAAACACATCAAAAAAATTAAAAAATAAAATATTTCTTACCTTCATATACTTCTTTTCGGTCAGATGTTAGTTAATTCGTAAATCAAATGATGAAGAAGAGAGAATAACTTTGAATTAGAGTCCATGAACTAAATATAAATCTATATACGCAAAAGATAAGTATTAAGAATAGTTAATTATGAGTTAAAGAGGATAGAAAAACCTTATTATCAACATAAAACAATCAAATTCTTCCTAAACTACAAAAAGAATTAAAGAAAAAAACCAATCAAATTCTCTAAAAACTATAAAACTGATAACGGAATGGATGTGAAACACACAAACCAGCCAACAACACAAGAACAACAAGAGAACAATGGGAACAACAACACGACAGCCACACAAAAACTTCACAAACCGTGAACACACTAACAAGAAACAAACACAAATATTACAAGAAAAGTAAAGGATAGATAAGATGACATAAGGACTTATGAATAACAAGAACCCAAACGTGTATTAAACGTAAAGACCCTTAAAATTCATAAGTACAAACACAAATCTTCTTACGGTGATCGCTAAGGGAATCAACTTCACCTCACAACTACCAATTCTAAAAAACGTACAATATCGACTTTTTCAAGTCCTACATTAAGAAGTTCAAGCCCTCAACTGAGAACTACACTCTCAAAGAGAGAGAACTGTCAATGTCTCAAATATTCATCATCCAAAAACTGACTAAAATAAGGCTAATAAGTGTCTATTTATAGTCTAACTTATTACATAACAAAAATGACCATAATATGGAGTGTCTTTCCAACAAGTGTAATCCCCAAAATATCCTAAATGAAGGGTGCTTCTTCAGTGCTCTAAAACCATGGGGTCATGCTGTGGTCTTGGGTTGGCATCAAAGGTAAGCCCCCATGCAATCTTTCACACACAGATTTGCTTTATATATGTCATGCTCAAAACGGGTCCTCCATGCATAATCTTGTGTCCTCGAGGTGACCAAGTCTTGAGTCTTTATGTGTTGGCCTCCAATAATGTCTTCAAAAAGCATAGATGGTCGTTTGACTCGTATCAAAAGCGAAGCAAAGAGAGAAAATCAAATTATTTTTTAAGAAACTATATCATCAAAACATGAGTTAAATAAAAGAGGAAAGAAGAACCTTGTTCTCAACATAACATAATCCACAACCTTGTTCTCAACATAACATAATCCACTTCTTTCAAAACTACAAAGAAAATGAAACATATTAATCAAAGTCTCTAAAAACTACAAAGAAAAATAAAGAGAAAAATCAATTTATTTTTTAAGAGATCATATTAAAAAACATTCAAACAAATAATATTAAATGTATAATGCAACAAAAAAAGAGTTGTAATTATACTAGGCATATTAATTCATTTTACCTCATAAAATTGAATTATGCAGAAATATCTAACCATTTTCATGATAATATCTCCTTGTAATCTACAAAATCAAATAAAAAAATAAAAAATTAATCAACTAAAGAGACAAAAGATGAAGAATATGGAGAAATAAAAATAGACTAATCATTATATATAGCTCAATTTTTTTCATTAATGTGGTTTTAATATGTTATAAACTTGTATAATAAATATTAGAGGATTATGAATATGAAAGGATTGAGAGATGATATCAATTAAGGAGATGATTTTGTAAAATCAAATAATTCAAAAAGATAAGAAAATGTTAAAAAAAAAAAGGAGAAAAAAAGATAAATAAGAATGAAGGTTAGGTGGCACATCACATCCTCTATGACCTACCTTTATATTATATAAAGATTACTTAAAAAAAAAACTATATAAGTGGATTAATTTAAATAATAGCATATTTTGTCAAAAAATTAGTATGATAAATTAAATAAATTATATTTTAATATACATTTTAAAAATAAAATCTATAGCTTACTTGGCCAAACTTATAAAACAACTTATTTTGAGAAGTGTTTTTTGAAAAGTGCTTTTCAAAAAATTATTATTGACGAGAAACAATTTGTGCTTGACCAAAATTTTTTTAAAAACATTTTGAAGTGTATTTTTCTTAGAAAAAACTATTTCTATTACTTTTCAGAAGCACTTATTTAATTTTCTCACAAAAATTTAATCAACCACCTCAATTTTTTGAAATAAGCATTTTTTGAGGAAAAAAAATTGACCAAACAGGCTATTATATAGAGTATTATAAGTATATTGACAAATTATATTGACCAAAATGAGTGACCTAGGACGGGG
>NW_025888635.1:0-2634 GCF_002878395.1 Capsicum annuum | reverse complement strand
TTTTCATTGATGTATAGTTTTATTGATTAACACGAGACACGCGTGCTAAACACGTATACTTGACTAGTATAATTAATCTAATTGGTTAGAAATATAATCATATAATGTATTTAAATGGATATGCGTGGTAATCAAGATACCATATATATTTGGTAAGCTATTTCACGCGTATTTTGGTAACAGCTAGGAATCCAAGTGCAAGTCCTAATCCTACACAAAAAGGGAAAACACTTTTTTTTTCTCTATATATATTTATGAGTCCAGTTGCAAACCTCAATATTTACGCTTCGATTAGTTTCATCAAGTAATGGAGTCATCCACATCTGCCAGTCAAATTCATGTGTTCCCCCAATATCGTAATGCTAGAAGTACTCTTCCTTGTGCAGTCAATACTTCAGGCATCAGTTTTAAGTTGGAGAATGATCTACTTGTAAAGTTTGCTTACACTTGTGTTAACATTATCGAAGTGTACTCCTTTCATAGTAAGTGGTATGGGAAGTACAACTCATTATCATGGGTCTTGAGAAAATCTTGGAGAGCAAACATGATTTAATCAAACAAATTTTGAAATATGCTCGTAGAACACAGAACCTTGCACCTCCTTTGCAAGATGATGATACAGCTTATGTGAGCCTGATAATTGTTGAGAAACTTTATGTATCTCCTCAAGAATTTGAACTTACCAAATCCAGAATTGTTAAAAACCAATATGATGAGAATGGAGAAAGAGTTTGGAGAGTTATTTATAAAGCAATCAAGGGATTGGGACAATCACACAAACCATCTTTGTATGAAAAATTACGATGGATTGAAGCTCGTGAAGGGGTTATTAAAGATGCTGCGAAGAACACGATAAATTGTTGGTGCATGCATTATGATGAGAATTATGAAAGGGAATTAGTACAGACTTTAACTGAGCAAGCTAGGAGAGAATTCATGTCGTTGCCTGCAGTAACATCAATAATGCAGTCTTTGCAAAGAGTTCAGCTTCCAGAAAACGAATGGACAGACGAGTGTATGATATGCAAGGAGAGTTACTCACCTGGATCAGAACCATACAGCTTGCCTTGCAGCCACAGTTTCCATTATGGCTACATCGAAACTTGGCTTCTTAAAAACCCAAATTGTCCCATGTGTCGTTACAAGTTGCCACCAACGGAGTCCAAATAGATGTGATCTCTTTCTAGTAATTAAAATGTATTTTAAGATAGGTTAACATTGTCAAAAAATTTTCTTTTCTCTTATGGCCAAACAATTCTAGCTATTGAATTTATTAATAGAATCGTGGCATATTCCAACACTTTCTCTTTTCCAATGGAAAAACTAGTCATATTTAGCTTCATGATACTTGTATTCACAATGCAAGATTGAAAGGTCCAACACTTCTTATGCCAGGGTAATTTTTAATCACACTAACAAAATTATTTCTTTAATTCAAACGCCACAAGCTTTATACTTATATATGTTTATATGTATATATATATATATATATAAAGCTTTGTTACCCGATTATCTTAACAGAAACATGGATGAAATTTGACAGACAAGATTAAAGAAGCAGAGCAGTCTGCAATTCAATTTAACAGATCGAGGACAAATACACATCTTAGTCTACAAGAAATTAATCATTAAAATAGTCTAATAAACAAGACTAATCATATAGAGATAGAAGATACAATAGTGTGATTTTCTAGAAAACCCATTTCTCAATCAATCGAAAATCCATTATTCCTCAATATAAAAACATCATTAATCTTTGATTTTGTTACTTTGTTCTTCTTTTTCATCTTTTTATGCATTAGTAAAAAGGGGCAGAGGGGGGCTAGGCCTGACCTCGATACAACACACAACCATTAGTGATATCAATCATAAGTGATATCAACCCACCAGAAGGTATAAATAATTATATTTCCTTCTGGTACATACATAAATCTATGCTAGCTAACAAAGAAGTTGGATTTGTCATATTTACATCTAAGACTCGGCATCATCCATTTATCTAATTGGATGCAGCCTCTAGCCTGTCTAGGAAGATGAGAAAGGGACTGAGTGATAAGAATCTACGTAGAGGTGGAAGCCAATTTGGCTAACCAGCCAGCAACTTGATTCCCCTCCCAAAAGCAGTGAGTTACTTGAATCCTAATTCTATTCTTGATACTTTTGATGTTGTCCACAACTTTTTTCAATTTCATATTAGTGACAAGATTGTTGTTCAGCTTGTTGGTTATGATTGTGGAGTCTAGTTCGAGAGTGAAATTAGTGTATCCTTGATATTCACAACGCCTCTGCAATATTACTGCTACTACAGCTGAACGAAATGGAAAATGCCATAACCATATCGCCTCGACTATTCCATACAATTCCACCAATACCAGCCTTACCACTTTCATGTAAGTAACTACCGTCTGTATTGATTTTTAATACATTTAGCTTGTGGGAAGCTCCAAGTAACCTGATGTAACTTTTGAAATTGGATGAATAAGACCAAAAGATTGATAAATCATCATACTGTAGCAGAAGTGTCTTTGGCCTCCAAATTTACAAGAACACCATTGTTTCCAAATTTCCTAACAAATGATACTAGGAGTGATCTTCAATAAAATTTTATGGATATCATTCTCTAGTCTTACACTC
>NW_025888634.1:2575-5376 GCF_002878395.1 Capsicum annuum | reverse complement strand
AGATTCAGCCCTTTTTCGCTCCGGTTCGTCCCTCCCCATCCAATCCAACCATTTTTCCGCCCATCTCCAAAGGAGGTTTGTGCAACCGTCCTTGAAAAATCCCACCAAGTGTTGCGAGTTCACCTCACCCGAGTTAGCCTCTTATCTTTCAAGCGTCGCGTGCGTCCCATTCCAAACAGTTAAGCATACGATTTCAAGTCGCCTTTCGCGAAAAACAACGGCATCGCAACTAGAGGTTTTCCGCGATGCGGAGTGCGCCATAAGTGCTCAGCGACGCGTCGAGAACAACGTCGGTGCGTGGAGGCATGTCGCAATTAGAGGTTTTTATGACCGTCTAGTGCAATGCTGGAGACGCATCCAATGATGAACGCCGACGGACATATAGTGGCCTGCCATGGTGGCACTATGGCACCGTGGCACCAAGGCACCGTGACACCATGGCACCAAGGCACCATGGCACCAAGGCACCGCGGAACCATGGCGCCGTGGCACCATGGCACCAAGGAACCCTGGCACCAAGGCACCATGGCACCGTCGCACCGTGGCAGCGTGGCACTAAGGCACAAAGGCACCATGGCACAAAGGCACCATGGCACCACGGCACCATGGCGCCGTTGAACCATGGCACCATGTCACCGTGGCACCAAGGCACCATGGCACCATGGCACCGTGGAACCGTCGCACCATGGCACCATGGCACCGTGGCATCGTGGCACCATGGCACCAAGGCACTGCAGCACGGCGCCACGGCACCAAGGCACCGTGGCACGAAGGCATCGTGGCACCGTGGCGCCATGGCACCAACGCACCGTGGCAGCATGGCTCCAAGGAACCAAGGCACCGTGGCACCAAGGTACTAACGCACCGTGGCAAAATCAAAAGAGCGTAAACCTACGTTCGATCACCCTAATATTTTTCTGACGTTCATCCATCTTCCTCACCGCTGCATACTCATTTTTTACATATCCGCTCTAATTTTATATTTTAAATATATTTCAATGTTACCTCATATGTGGTGGCGGTTTTCGTAATGTCCCATCGCCTTCTTTTCATATTTTTATTTAATATACTTAAATTTAAATATTCTATATAGTTACGTTATTCGTACAAATACGCACTCAATTGTTGGTTTAAGGCTACTTCATTCTAATATACATATTTTGGGGTTGTTACTTATCTGTTGCATTCCGGGCGATTTTCCTAATGTCCCTACGTTATTTTTATATTTTTTTCATATTTTCATTTGATATCCTTTAATTTAAATATTTTATATCATTACGTTATACGTACAAATATGCAGTCAATTGTTGGTTTATGGTTAGTTCATGCGCTGAGAATATTTTCCTAATTTTTTCATATTTTTATAAATATTTTTTCTATTTTTGATTTATTTTTGCTTATCTTTTGAATTTTGATAAATGATATTTGTAAAAAAAATATTTTCTCAACAAAAATTATCATTTACAGATTATGCGACCTTTTTGTGAGTGCATAGGCCCCGTCTCACATCAAAACGTGCAGTTCGAGTCCGCATATGTCTGGGATGATTCTCTGGCGAAATCATGTCTACTCCTGTCCTTTGGGTTTTTTTTTAAGCATATATAAGGGGGGTAGAGGTGTTGAAGGCACTTCAAGGCGACTATCGCTAGTTGGCATAGGCGCTCAGTGGCCACGTCGGCGTGCAGCGTGGGCGTATGGCAGTATGCATGGCTAGTCCGTGCGAGCCGTTCGTGCCCGTGTAGCAATGTCGACCGCGCTTCATTGTGCGCTTGTGTCGGTTATCGGTGGCGTCGTCCATGACGGGGCTTTTGGCGCTTGATTTCGGATGAGGCGGTGCTTTTGTGCGTGCGGCGAGTCCTGCATGTTGCTCTTGGGGCAAGCTCCAGGCGCTGCACGCAAGCGGCCGAGCCCAATCCGCGGCGAGTGCCGGCGGCCGGCGTGGGCGGCGCCCCCGCATGAGCCTCGGCGTGCCTTCATCTCCCCTGCTCCCCCCAAGGGCAGGCTATCGTGTCAAGCGGGACTTGCTTCAGCCTTGCAACGTCTGCATGGGCAGCAGCGCACGACATCTATTGCTGGGCGTTGAGTCCGGTGCTGGGCGTGCATCGATGGAGCATTTGGACGCATGGCGCGTGAGTTGTGTTCGGCACGTGCTGTTAGGTTGGATCCCTGCTCGAGCAGCGACGTCCTGACCCGCCTGCCATCTCAGTCGCGGGGCAAGCGCAATGCAGACTTGCTCGAAGTCGGTTTCCTGTGCTGCATACCTAATGCCCAAGCATTATCAAGTTTTATCGATCGCCTTTCGCCCCTCGCATTTCATGCACGGGGCGAATCGAAAGGCCGCCCTCGCGTCCCACGCCTCCCTCGCTTCATCGTACGATGCCGTGGTCCGTGAGTGGCAGTTGGGATTCTCGGATGCGGTAGACACAGTGGGCATGGGGCCTTCATCGACTCCTATCTGCCCTGTACGATGCTCCTTGCAAACGACGGCCGCGCTCGCCTTGAATCCATCTGCGCCCTCGCGGGCAGGCCGGGCTCATACGACGCCGGCGTCGATGAGAAATGCTACTTGGTTGATCCTGCCAGTAGTCATATGCTTGTCTCAAAGATTAAGCCATGCATGTGTAAGTATGAACAAATTCAGACTGTGAAACTGCGAATGGCTCATTAAATCAGTTATAGTTTGTTTGATGGTATCACTACTCGGATAACCATAGTAATTCTAGAGCTAATACGTGCAACAAACCCCGACTTCTGGAAGGGATGCATTTATTAGATAAAAGGTCGACGCGGGCTCTGCCCGT
>NW_025888633.1:0-2511 GCF_002878395.1 Capsicum annuum | reverse complement strand
ACGTATTTAATTAATATACTATTCCGGTGAATTATCGATGATTACTATTGGATATGATAAAATTATATTAATTTTTATAGTAATAACATAATCAATCGCTCTTAATTAATTATTATGAGTCATCTAGGTATTAAGAAAATAAATAATATTTAATAAAAAATAAAATAGACATAAAATGTGAAATTAACTCTTAATGTTTTAAATTAAATTTTCGTCTTCCGAACAATAATTTTACTATATCACTCCTTATTATAAGTCATTATGTATTAGAAAAATAAGAATAACAAAATGATATATCAACATAAAATATTTGATTGACTATCAAAATTATATTAGTGCCATATAAATTGGGACGGGACAGAAGAAGATATAAAGCAACATATATTATTTGAAAATGAAATAAAAAGTACTGTAAATAATAGAAGAAAGTATTATAAATCACAATAATTAAAAACTTAAAAATTATTTTTAAAATATAATTGACTATCAATGCCACAAAAATTTGGATAAGAAAAGTAACGTATATTAATATAAAAATTACATTAAAAAATATAAGAAATTATAATATAACAACTTAAATTATTTAAATACATTGTGTGCTTGAGAGTGGAATTGTGAAGTGATGAAAATGAAGAATTATTTGTGTTTATGTTTTCTGATCGTTGGAGAAAAAGAAAGATGATGCAATGTTCTCTATTCTTTTCTGTTGCTCCCACTAAGAAAAGGAAAAATGAAGTATATGTGAATGGTCTATGTAGTGTGGAATCTTTGAGTGGGTGAGTATTATTGTTCTCGGTCAAAATGAAAGAGAAAAGAAAGGAGTAGGAATGATGATGTTAAGGATGGGAACAAAAAAAAAAAAAAAAAAGGAGGAGGTGAACAGTGAACACTTGCAAGTTGCTGGGCCCTGGGCGACTTGTAAGTCGCTGGGCCCGCAGCATTTTGTCCGTTTTGATTTTTTTCGAAAGTAAATGTCTCTTTTGGAATTTTTGATAAAAAAAGAACTTTTTTGGCTCCGGACTCTTCTATGTTTGTATTTGGTTGTTAGTAATACAAAGAAAAGAAGAAGAGAATTCGTTACCTCACTTATCATCTAAACAAATATATAAAAATAAAAAAATTAGTTGCCAACCCCTCCCCTTTACACATTCTTGATCCATTTAAAACATAGGAATCTGAATTGTGCCGTTAATCAATCTCTTTCAGATTTAGTAAAACCACTTTCTTCCCTTAATTCTTTTATTTATAATATGTGAACGTGTTTGTATGTATTGGATGGTTATATTTTTCTAATCACAAAGTTTACTTATGTTCTAATTTAGTTCGTAGTTAATTAAAATAAAATCATTTTGGTCACGAATTTGAAATGTGTTATGGAATCGGTCGAGTTCTGAAGCTAGTGGTCATTTTGCCACTTTAGAGATTAATATGAAATAAGGTCATTGGGTTCTCCTAGTTGTTTGAACAACTTCTGCACGTATTAAGATACTAACTCTCATTGTTTGATTTGTTAAAGGCTAATGAAGCCCGTTAATAAGTACGCTAAATTCTTAACCTTGATTACTTTAGGCATGACTTTATCAATCTTTTTTCTCTTTCTCATTCTCTCCATGATTGATAGAGTGATTTTTCTAATCCTTATCTTTTTATTTGTTTTATGAAAACTCACGAGTTAGAGTACCTCGATGGAACTCATTTATGACACAAAATATTGGATCTGCAACTACTAGGATCCTCAGTATTTGGGGTCTAAATCGTTAGGAGTCGGTTCCTTCGATAGGAATTTATAGTATTTTGTTATTTACCTTCCTCTTTATTTTATTATTCATGCTTATTTCACTAACTTTGTATTATATTGAATATGTATTTTAAGTGATTTTGATTGAAATTTATTAACATTGTTTTTGTTTAGTTATAATTGTCTAGAAATTGTTTTCCCCAGATAATCTTTCGTACATTTGATGTTTAGAGATTTAATTATTAATAAAATTGTTTTAGAATAAAAAAAGGCAACTTTTATTTAAAGTGCAATCCCAAGCGAAAAATACATTTTTTCTGAATTGATTAAAATAGGTAGCTGTAGTATTCATTTTTAAAAGAAAATATTAATTAACGATTTTTATCACCATAATTTATCCGTTTGGCCATAGATTTCCCAAGTAAAATTTAGAAAAAAAAACTTGGAAATAATGTCTCACCATAAAATTTGTTATAATTAGGCAAACTTTTTTGATAAATAATCCAAATTCTCAAATACTAGGAAAAACTATTATTTGGGCCAAATTTAATTATTTGAGAACTTTTCAAAATTCAAATTTTAAACCAAACGTTTATTTTTTATAAAACCACTCACTACCTATTGACTCCAACTGACGTGTGCATGTACATAACAATACAAATTATATCTTGCTATATATATATATATATATATATATATATATATATATATATATATAGGTGGATGATGTATTAATATTATGATTGCTCTGCACATATATAATCTAGAAAAAA
>NW_025888632.1:0-1815 GCF_002878395.1 Capsicum annuum | reverse complement strand
AATCTACTATGTTCCTAGGTAAGATTAAAACTCTATTTCTATTTTTTTTGTCTAATTCATTCATTCTCTCCAGATTTCTATTATTATATTTTCTTCTACTCTATTATTTTTGTTTGTTATTATTCTGATTGTCAAGAACTTCATCGTAGAATCATAAACTCGTGAAAGTTAGTATCCTAAAAATATTACTAATTTTATAAGAAAAATTTAAATAGTTGTAATCTAAGTTTATGGGATTCATACTACAAATCATTATTTGTTTTAGAAAATACTCTATTAGAACACATATGTTCCACGTAGGCACTAAGGTTGTCAAAAATACAATTTTAATTAGTCCAGGGGGTAATAGGACCCTCCTAAAGTTCGGGTGTGTCTCACCTTTTGACGTATAGTTCAAGGTGGTAATAGAGTATTTTCTCTTCTTTTTTTTCTATCGACAAATAGTTTGAAAATTTCTATGATGATTTATGAATAAAGTGAAGGATCGAAAAAATACCCAAAGTATTTTGACTTTTTTAGCTTTCTACCTGAATTTCACCAGACACTCTAAACATATAAATGGCAATGTAACAAAAAATTTATACTACTACTCACTCTTTCATGATTTTTCACTATCAACATATAACTTGAAATTTTTATGACGACTGATGCATTAAGTGAAGGATAAAAATGCACCTAACATATCTCAAATTTTTTAATTTCTACCTATTTGACCACGAAGGTCATTTATCACTTAAATTTGATGCTCATGAAAGCCCGACACTCTGAATGTCAGTCCATCTAAAGACATTAGTCCCTTGACAACAACATTGGCAATAACCTCAACACCAGCTTCAGAAACCAACTTGACACTAACATGTGTCCCAGGATTTGCATTCTATAGGCATAACAGGGCAGGAAGTAAGATCAATGAACAAATACTCTAGAAGTATTCATACAAATACAAGAGATTTATACATATAAATGATCGTCTAAAATAAATCATAAAATCTCATATGAAAAATTATTTTTACGTTTTTCTCTATCGACAAACAACAGAGCAATTATTATAATACCTTATGAATAAAGTGAAGAATAAAAAATACACTTAAAATATCTTGATATTTTTAGTTTTCTACCTGAACTTTAACCAAACACTCTATACATATAAATGAACATCTAAAACAAATTATGGAATCTCATACTACAAATCACTATTTTCTTTTTATTCATGGTCAAATAACTTGAAAATTATTATGATAAAGTGAAAGGTCAAAATCATATCTAAAGAGTCTCGATATTTTTAATTTTTTAACTGAACATTCACCAATTGTGTTGTACATCTAAATGATCTTCTAAAACAAATTATGAAATCTCATACTATAAATCACTTTTTCCATTTTATCTATGGACAAACAAGTTGAAAATTATTATGACGACTTATATGAAGGGTCAAAAATATACATATATAAAAAGGAATCAATAAACACAATTAATGATAGAAAAAGAATACAACAAATCTTTATATTTTATTTTTTTTTATAATCTAAAATATACATCTTCTTTGTTGTCTCTCACTGAATGCCTTACAACAACCTAACTTCTTCAGGTTAAAATCTTCTTTATATGTGGTTTCTTTCGCACGTGTAACGTTTGATTATTTAAAATTAAATGATTTTGTCTATTGCGGAGATCTTTAATGAAGTATAAGAGTTTAAATCATTTTTTCAAAATTCTTCACACTTGAGTATAATAATGTAAACATGAACATATATTTTACTGTAACCACATATAAATTTTACCACCAGAAGTTTCAAGTGGTTGATGGATCACCAC
>NW_025888631.1:0-1002 GCF_002878395.1 Capsicum annuum | reverse complement strand
ATGTTTTCTCAGCATAAGGAAGCACCAATCAGTGTTGCGCACTTTCAAATTGTTGAGGACGGTCGGTACTTTCACTTTCCATGGGGAAGGTCACATTTGAAAAGTTAATGAGTTCCTGGCAGCAGGATTTCAACACTGTGAAGCAGTTATATTCATTGGGTGAAATACTGCACGTTCTAAATATTTGGAAGTTTGAGTGCTGCTCCGAAGTAGAATCAAAAACTGATGTCCATCAGAGAAACACTATTCTCAGAATACTAAACTGGTTGGTGCAGTGTATAAGGCCTAAGTATGAATCTTTTATGTCTGGCATGTTCACTAAGGTAATTCTTTAACTTTGTACTTATTTTGTTTATTAACGTAGTTTCATTTATGTGCAAATGTTTTATTTTTTTATTATTCTTTCCAGCATTCTTACAAGAATATACAACCTACAACCGATGAAGTTAGGAGATTGAATTTGTCCTTTTCAAAATATTTTGAGATATGTGATCCAACAACTTATGCTTTGACATCTGATTCTGGAAAGTTGAAAAGGACAAATTCAATCTCCTAACTTCATCGGTTGTAGGTTGTATATTCTTGTAAGAATGCTGGAAAGAATAATAAAAAAATAAAACATTTGCACATAAATGAAACTACGTTAATAAACAAAATAAGTACAAAGTTAAAGAATTACCTTAGTGAACATGCCAGACATAAAAGATTCATACTTAGGCCTTATACACTGCACCAACCAGTTTAGTATTCTGAGAATAGTGTTTCTCTGATGGACATCAGTTTTTGATTCTACTTCGGAGCAGCACTCAAACTTCCAAATATTTAGAACGTGCAGTATTTCACCCAATGAATATAACTGCTTCACAGTGTTGAAATCCTGCTGCCAGGAACTCATTAACTTTTCAAATGTGACCTTCCCCATGGAAAGTGAAAGTACCGACCGTCCTCAACAATTTGAAAGTGCGCAACACTGATTGGTGCTTCCTTATGCTGAGAAAACAT
>NW_025888630.1:0-1465 GCF_002878395.1 Capsicum annuum | reverse complement strand
AGGGAGGAATAACTTTAGCAGCAGCAGGATTTACTGCCTGGGCGAAGGTCTCTGGGGCCTTCATGGCATAGCTTTGTTTGGTCTGGATGGAGGAAGAGCTTGCGGCAGACGATCCTTTGTCCAGAGGCAAATTTGTCTTTAGGTCTACCAATTTTGTAGGCATTGGTGGAGATGATTTGGGAAACTGTATCTCTGTCAAAGCAGAGAATCGATTAAGAGTTTCGGTCTTGATGGGCGGCCTCTGTGGTACTGTGGGCCGTAAAGGATTTGAGGCTGGATTTGGGGAATCGAATGGTCTAGCCATTCTTTGTTGTTCCGTCTTGGGGCTGTCGCCCGGCAATGTTGGTCTCATGGCCCTGTAGGAATTCTCTTGTTAGAAAATCGGGGAGGGAGTTATTTTCTCCTTTAATGAATTCAATTTGAAAATCAAAGCTAGATAGTAGAGCTTGCCATCTAGCGAATATTTGTTTTGAAACAAGGTTTTTTACATCCTTTTGCAAAATTTCTTTGGCAGATTTGCAATCTACTCGTAAAAGGAATTCTTTATTAACAAGATCATCCTGAAATTTAGTGATACATAGCACTATAGACAAAACTTCTTTTTTGACAGTGCTGTAATTCTTTTGAGCAGTATTCCATACCCCAGAGGTAAAACGAACTAATTGTTCAGGAGAGTTATCATGTAACTTTTGCTTCAGGATACCTCCATATCCTATGTCTGAAGCATCTGTTTCTACAATCATAAAGGCATCTGGATTGGGGATACCTAGACATGGAAGGTTTTTCACTAAAGACTTAATCTTAATGATTGCCTTTGTTTGCTCAGGACCCCATGGGACTGGGTTTTTCTTGAGGCGCTGGTAAAGAGGCTCACAGACGACCTGTCTAATGTTTGGAATAAAATCAGCAACATAATTCAGGCTTCCTAAGAACCTTTGGAGTTGAGTTTTATCAGTGATTTCATCAGGGAATTTGTTAGAGAACTCTATGGCTCGACAGATGGGTTTTTGGCTTCCTTGGTGCAAATCATGCCCTAGAAATCTGATAGAAGTTTGGAAAAGCTGCATTTTCTTAGCACTCACTACCAAACCATTTATCTTTACAATCTTGAAGAAAGTATTCAGATGTTTAAAATGAGCATCAATGGTCTCAGAAAAGATTAACACATCGTCAATATAAACAATGGTCAAATAATCATTAAAAATGTTATTCATAATATTTTGAAATTCAGAAGGGGCATTTTTAAGCCCGAAGGGTAAGACATTCCATTCATAATGTCCAAAAGGAACATTGAATGCTGTCTTATATTTATCTTTTTCGGCAATTTGAATTTGCCAGAAACCGGATTTCATATCGAACTTACTATAAAGATTTGCTTTATAAGTTCGTTTCAGAAGATCCCTTTTGTTAGGAATTGGGTGCCTTATCCATTTTAGGACTGCATTCAAGGGTTTGTAATTGATAA
>NW_025888629.1:0-5441 GCF_002878395.1 Capsicum annuum | reverse complement strand
TATTCTCAAAGTCAAATAATTTAAATTAATATGAAAGATGGTAACTTATAATTTTCTTTTCTATATAATTTTTGGAACACTTAAAAGTTGAATTTAAAATATTAATTTAGTTTAATTTCAAAGAACAAGTTGACAAATAAAAGAGAAGGAGAAAGTGAAAGTAAATGATGTTTATGGCGGCTTAGTAAGGGAACAATGTGGGTTATTAATTGCAATCCACATGTAATGTAATATGCAATAACTAGATAACCCTTTATCTTTTTTTCAACAATTATTCTCTATTTTATGCAACAAATGTCAAGTCTTATGTATCAATTTTAATCTCAAATTTTCTACGCAAATATCAATCATATAATTAAAGATATAAACTTCTAAATGCATCAAATTTTGTCGTTTATATGAGTAAGTTATACATAATTATCTTGTAAGACTTAACTCCTTCAAAAATACTACCAAGTAGTTAATATATTTTGTGTATTCATATTTTATAATTCATAATTCAAATTAATATCAATTTAACTTACTATACATAGTAAAAATATCTTAACTTGGACCCATGCTGACACGGGCCATGCTACTCTAGTAGTACGAGATGTGGTCACCAATTCATATGAATATTAATTCATTTCATACACGAAGTGAATTTTTTAAACAAATGCTCCAGGTAAATCACGTGGATAACGAAGAATAATAAAGAGAATAAAATACTAATAACGTTATCTTATCATAAATAGATGTGGAAGAGATACAAGTATAGAAGTCTAACACAAAAAAAACAAACGATATATAAGTCATGGAGTATATATATAAGTATCAAATTTTGGATCTATTATGTACTAAAATTTTATTATATATTTAAATACAAATGATCGTATCAAATTTTGCAGCTACTATGTACTTAATTTTTTTTTTCTTGGTTTCTCAAGGTATCCCCATAACCGGCAGCCGTGAGACTAATCCTCCGTTCTCCTCCGTTCCTACTGTTAGTGCATTAAGCGGTAGGAAACTGGCCAAATAGTTTTTTTCATTCACCAAAGGTAGGGATCGAACCCCCAACTTCTTGTTTAAGGGGTGAGGTGTTGAACCACCACACCAACCCTTGTGGTTTAAATTTTATTATACATTGAAATGTAAATTTATATTTTTGTACAAATATATTAAATGGATAAAATTAATTAAGAATTAATAAAATTGAAGATGAAAGAATTCATGAATACACATTATAGTAGGAGGTGAAAAGTTGATGAGTTGAATAAATAATTTTTGAATTATGAAAACTAAAATAAATAGATAAATAAAGAAGAAATGATCAAAAAAGGAGAAAAAGATAAATAAAAATGGTGGCTTTAGAAGTGTGCTACATCATCAAATGTCTAACCTTACTTTATATATACAAAGAGATTAGAAAATGACACAAAAATAATATACGGTGAAATATCAATGTCTCTTTCAAAAGACTCAAGCTTAAAACATTTATAAAATAGATAAATAAATAAACTATTTATACAACGAATCTCTAAATTTAATGTCTACAAGTTCAACGTTGAAAGATTTGGCATGGAGTTGATTATCTCCGTTATATAAGATCACGATGAAGCCCCAAAAAAGCTTAGATCTATATTATTATATATAATATATATCTAGAGATGGATTAAGTAGGGGTGGTAAAACGAAATATGACACCCTCCTGATTTTGTAAAGCCAACTGCACCCACCCACTGATGTTAAAATAAGAGCAGATCAATTTTACCAGCAAAATAAATTTGAACTACAAAGATAAATGGAAACTTAAGGATAATTAGATTCGAGAGAAAACTTAAGTTTGATAATAACTTAACTTAAAATAGCTTATATTCAAGACAAATTTTATTCATCGATATAACATCAATGGCCAATCGCCATGAAACTAGCTAACATGACCAATCAACTGACCAAATGTTACGGAAGTCTTATTAGAAGCAATGTGTGAATTGATCCCCTTCAACATTTCCCTTTCATAGGGAAAAATATATCTATATCTATATATCTAGATATATAGATATAGATATATTTTTCCCTATGAAAGGGAAATGTTGAAGGGGATCAATTCACACATTGATTGAAAGAAGCTATTTGCAATTGCCGCCGAGTCTCACGGCAAATGCCTGTAAAGCCAAAAGAATTTCTTTGAGCCTCTTCTTGGTTTCTTCATCTATCAGATTGCCCTTATCATCAAACATTGGTGGTGGGTCTAATACATTGAGGAAAAAATTAAGGTTTGTTAATGAAATGAATATCGAGTCTGACTCCCATCTGTCGAAGGTGATATTGTGATCGTCCTCCACCAAAATCATATCCAGTACTCACGATTGCTGCTGCTTTATCACCCCCAAACATTTGGAGATAGAGATCTCCAATCAATTGCATTTTTCAGGGGACCTACCCAAGGAGAAAGAAATCATAGTTACCAGTCCTACAAATAGGGGAGCTTCAATCTATATCTATATATATAGAGAGAGGGGAAAGATATGAGCATGATGATGTGACATGCTTCTAAAGCTACTATTCATATTTATTTTTTTGTTCTTTTGGGCATTTTTCCTATTTTTTATTTTTTAATTAAAAAATTAATAATATTTTATCCTATTTATTGACTATCATTAATACTTATTGTGATTAAGGTAATGGAGAGTTGAAAAACCTAATCAATCTTTAGGGTTGAGCTATATATAATGAATACTTTATTTTCATTTTCATTTTTTTATATTCTTCATCTTTTATTTCTTTGATTGGTTAAATATTTGATTTGTTTTATTTGATTTTGCAGATTCCAAGGAGATATAAATATGCCGTCTGACTTGACCTGACGCATGATGGCAAAGCCAGGATGTTTATTAAGGAGGGTTCGAAAGTGCACATACAAACTAGTCGGACGGAGTTTAATATATACTATAAATACATAAAAAAATAATTTTAATCGTGTATAAATAGTGTAATTTTTCGTCGAAAAGAGTTCGGATGAACTCGTGAATATATGCTACATCCGCCACTACTAACAAATCAATTTCCCATCGCTTGAATATGTATTCTCTTTTTGGTAAAAATATAATATCCC
This sequence comes from Capsicum annuum, assembly GCF_002878395.1. Lineage (NCBI taxonomy): Eukaryota > Viridiplantae > Streptophyta > Magnoliopsida > Solanales > Solanaceae > Capsicum > Capsicum annuum. The sequence continues at coordinate 2,347 of NW_025888629.1, read as the reverse complement.
GTTTCAATTTAGTATTTGATTAATTATAACTTGTAGTCAAATTTAAGGAAGTAAAAAAAAATATATTACTATTGAATTTAGTCCATCCACAAAGGTATTAGACTGCTCATGTTCCTATCAAATATTCCATCACGTTAGATCCTAGAGCTAGCCAATATAAACATGAAGTTTAAAAAAAAAATAGTTTATCCATTAAGATTAATCTCTTCGGCGGAAAGGATACTTAAGCAGTGGACAAAGTAATTCTATTTGTTTTGTGACATATCTTGAAGACGGGTGATAGAATCTCTGGTTACTGTAAATCCGTCTTCTAAATTAATATTTATCAATTCAAATGTTATATTTTTAAATTTTGTGATCTTATATTAAAATTATGTAAAATGGATCAAAATACTTTTATTCTTAGAATCTTAAACATATTTCATACTAAAAAAATATAAAAAAAAAAAAGTCATTTCTTGAAAAATAAATTGAAATAGAGAGTAATTTTCTTTATCATCAATCATTATATCTTCGGAAAAGGCTCAAAAATATCTCTGAATTATCTGAAATAGCTCAAAAATGCTCCTCGTTAGATTTTTGGCTCAAAAATACTCCTCCGTTAAATATTTGGCTCAAAAATACCCCTCCCTCTAACTGATTCGGAAAAGGATAAAAAATACCCCTGAACTATCTGAAATGGGTCAAAAATACCCCTCCCCTTAACGAAATTAAATTATTTCGATTGAATTAAACCCTAATTAACCCTAATATTTTATTTTTTTACATAAAAGTATTTTTTTAATTTTAAAAATAAGATAATGAAAAAAAAGTATTTGAATTATAATATAAATTGGTTGAATTTGATTTGGAAAATAAACATATAGTTATTCTAAAAAGGTATTTTCACTTTACATCTTTTTAATCTTTAAAGAAATTAACGAAATATAAATTAACGAAATATAAATTTTCACTTAAAGAAATTAATGAAATATAAATTAAATGATGAACTTTATATAAATTAACAAAATAATCGAAATAATTTAATTTCGTTAAGGGAGGGATATTTTTTAGCCAAATATTTAACAGAGAGGTATTTTTGACCCATTTCAGATAGTTCAGGAGTATTTTTGATCCTTTTTCGAATTCCGTTAGAGGGAGGGGTATTTTTGAGCCAAATATTTAATGGAGGGGTATTTTTGAGCAAAAAATCTAACGAAGGATATTTTTGAGCTATTTCAAATAGTTCAGGGGTATTTTTGAACCTTTTCCGTTATATTTTTTTTTGGCAAAAAGTTTAAGTTGAAAAAGAGATTCCCAAACATTTTTAGTACTAATATTTACAACAATCTAGGATTAAAGTCTTAAACAGAATAGTGTTGTAGCGGAGCATTTGATATGGAATAATTAAAATAGTAAAAATAATGATTAGTTTAAATTTTTAAAAAGTGATACTCATTTCAAATAAAATAATGGCAAACTAATGTCCCTTGACTCATCTGAGTTCAAAGTGCCAACTGCCAAAAACAAATACTCAGCATGAGTAGCCAAATTCCATACATTATCTTTTCTTGTACCTGCAGCCATTCTATATAGTTCAAATAGTTGAAATTTGTTGTATCTCTAATTTTACCAAACTGAGAAACCACCATAGTTCCAACTTCATATATAACTACTTCTAAAGATCATCTTGTTTATTGTATTTGGCATAACTGCTTTAAACAAAATATTACTAAGTACTGTTAAAATTAGAAGCGACAAAAGATGCAGATCATTCTAAGGATTGAAATCCTCTTGTCAAATTCAATCTTTTAACAACTTACTAACAAGTCTTAATCAAATTCCTTGATGACTTGATCCATCTTTCAATTGGTACTGCTGATATAGATATCAAGTTGCTTGATCAAAATATTTAACCGAAATGCAGCGTTGGAGGGTCACTCTTACGTTGTCTGTCTTGAATGTGTGAATCTTACTATCATTTGTATATCCGTTATGATATTACTATTGTGTTTCCAGTAATCACTGAGGGGTCTAGACTAGACGCAGCTGTGTTTGGAAAAAAATTGGAACATCTATAAAAGCCGAAGGAAAAAAAAAAGGTAAATAAAGACCTTACACAAAAGCAAGACGACTTACGCAATCCACCGAAGAGAGGAGGAGGGGGTACACCCTTGATTGATCTGGCTTCAGCAAAAGCTGCATTAGCAAAGGTTCCAGCTAGGCCAGCAGCAACATGACTGAGAACGGCTCTTCGGCTAGTTTCGGTGTCAAAAGACCCTTGTTCGGCTCTGACACTGAGTCCAGCTGGTCTAGACAACGCAATTCTGCTGGTGCTGACAGTGTTCAAACGTGAGCCACTGATCTG
>NW_025888628.1:0-13217 GCF_002878395.1 Capsicum annuum | reverse complement strand
AACTCATAAGATTTTATCAACTTTTGATGACATTTCGAATAAGCCGTGATAAACGTGATGGCCTATCTCAAATGTCGTTAGCTCTAAATAGAACCTACTTCATTCTGAGCAGCCTTTGACGACATTTTTAATAAGCCATCAAAGTTGTCATAGTTTATCATGAAAGTCGTCAACTCTCATCAGAACTTCACTTTGACTTTGATACAATTTTTGGAGCTATTTTTCCTTAAAATCCACTCAAGTTTCAATTTTGAGCTGAGCTTATAAGCCTTAGGCTTGCACAGTAAACCCTAGTTCTAATTTTTAGCCCTTTTTGCAAGTTGAACTTTGTTCAAGCTTCTTAGGAACTTGGGTTTTCATTAATCTATCACTTACTATTAGAAAAGAAAAGTTAAATTTCAATCATACCTGATGGGAGCCTTCAATGTGATTACTCGAGCAAAAGGAAGTAAGAAGAAGTTCTTGATTTTAATTGCAAACCCACACACATAAGGAACTTTCTTCTTGTTTTACTTAGAAAGAGTTCAAAACATGGAAGAAAATATTCTAAGTATGAAAGAAAAATAACTTAAAGAAATTAAAAACTAGGCGGGAAAGTGGAAACGCCAATCTGTCGGCTAGGTCGGGTCTTTTTAACTTGGCCCACAGTTTCAGCGAATATTGGGATTTTTTGTGACGACATTTCTGATATGTCGTCACAATTGTGATATCTTATCACAAATTTTATCAGTCTTGACATACCCTTCTTTAGAGCTAAGGTCTCTGATGACAAATCTGACAGCTTATCACAATCGTGATAGCCCATCAAAAATTTCGTCAGGGGCACTTGGCTGAATACATCGATTCTACCCTCTTTGAGCTATAACCTACTACAAAAATAAACAATTTACTAGAATATAAAAATATTGGGTTGCCTCCCAAAAGCACCTGATTTAATATCGCGACACGACTTGGTTATCTTGACTACTCAGACTTCGTCATGACAACCTGTTGACACCCCTTTACCATCTTCATAGAATACATCAACAATTGAGAAAACACCTATCACTTTTTGCTGAGTCATGGATGAGTGTATTACTATGGAACAATGCAGAAGAAAAAAGGAGCGTGACCAAGACATGGCTCAACTTAAAACACAGATGGACTTGCTATCCAAGCACTTGCTATCAGGAAAGGTTAAAAAAGTGAAAGCCATGGGATCTCAGGATAGAAGTAATGTTAATGCAGATGAAAAGGTGAACTATGTTAATAATCAGGCGAGTTTCCAAGGAAATAACCAAGGGAATCAAGGTCAGATCTTTTGTGACAAGCCTATTTATAAAGATAGGGACCAAGGAAATTAGAGGAATAACAATGACAGGATCGGGCTATATGTTCCTCTTGCAAATGGGGAGGCTACTTCAACATGTTCCGCAAAGATGTCCATAGAGGACATGATGGATAAGTTGATGAAGAGAGTGGAGGCAACCACCTCTGGTGTGACCACCATGAAGATCGATCTAACATCCATTAGTTAGTTGGTGCACTTATAGTCTACCACAATCCACCACAATCAAACATTGGAGCAATAGATGAGCCAACTTTTAACATTATTCAACTAGAGGAAGAACGGAACGTTACCGAGTGATATGGTCCAGAATCTGCAGAATAATGGCTCATGCATGGCAATTACCACTAGGAGTGGTAAGATGTTACCTGGCCCTTATGTGAGCAAACCTGTTGTTGATGAGGTAGTTGTTGATGAACCAAAAGAAGGTGATCCAGTAGAGTATAAAAAGATGGATAATTATGATGATGATCTGGAGAAAGATAAAGAGAAGGAGAAGGAGGTAGTGCTGAAAACTATCCCAAGACCACCACCTCCCTTTCCTCAACGATTGAAAAAGAAAACGGATGAGGCAAAATTTATTAAATTCATGGCAATGCTCAAGCAATTAACAATAAATATGCCTTTGGTTAAGGCACTTGAGAAAATTCTAGGATATGCAAAGGTCATGAAAGACCTTGTGATTAAGAAATGGAAGGTTAGCCATGAATCGAAGGACAATCTTCTTCATTGTGGCACTATCTCTACAAGGTCTTTAATGTAGAAAAAGGAAGATCCTGGAGCATTTACCATCTCGTTCACTATTGGTTCCCTAAATTTCACAAAAGAACTATGCTCTGATACCAGAAAACGGATCTTAGCAACCAATCTTCAAGATTATAAAGAAACAGTATGTAAAGTAAGGAGAAAGATAAAACAACTTACAAATTTATTAGAACTTCAAAGAAAACATTACAAAACAGTAGGTTTTACAAGAGAATGGGCAGGAGAGAATTTTCTAGAATTAGGAAATTTTCGGATGCCTTCTCCTAGATTACAAGTTGTCTTATATAGACAAGAGAAATGTAAGTTATACATCTGGTGTGTACATTTGTAAGGCTCGGATTTAATCTATAAAAGTAGATTCCTTTCTTGAGTGGAAATGCTTTTGAAAAGCAGATGTTCTGAGTGGAGATGCCTTTTGAAAAAGAAGATGTGCTGTCTGAGCAAATTTGTCCTTTTCTTTTTAGAAAAGCAGATTCTTCTAGCTTTATAAAGCTGATTGATTGTTGTCTAAAGCCGGTAGGGTCTTGTAGATTCCCTGCTAGGAATAGTAGAATTCCTCTTTAAAAAGTAATTCCGGTTCTTTGAACCTCTACCTTTTGAAGGGGGTCGCTTCTTCATTCTTAGTAGGGGTCCATATAGGAACTAGCAATTCCTTTGGGATTTAACATATCCCCGTTGTTGTCACTGCTTCCAGTGGAAGAGGCTTCTTCTAGAAGCTGGAGTACTTCTTCGTTGGTAGTTTCTTGGCTTTCCATATCTTGTAAAGCCTTTTTCAATCTTTCTCTAAGCACCTGTTTATCTTGAGAGACACTTGCTGAAGATGTTGTTTTTCTTCCTTTGTCAGGGGTTTTCGGAGCTACTGGAGCTACTGGCTTTAGGGTCCAGCCTTTAACCTTTATTTCTTTTGATAGATATTTAATTCTATCTTGCTCTCCTTTGGCAAAGTTCCAGGAGATGATGTAAGATACTCTTTTCTTAATGAAGAATTTGCACATTTGGATGTGCTCGGGAAGGGTTACGCATCCTTCTTTTGCACAAAACTCTGAGAAACGGTTAAGAAATTGCTGAGGGAGGATTTCTTTCATTCCTCCAAAGTATACCCACCATTCGTAAAACCATCTGGGTATAATGGCTTCTACCATAGCAGGACAATATTTAACAAACCAGGTATGTCCTGGTCGAACATAGAGGAAATTGAACCAGGCAGACTTGTAGTCGTACCAATTGTATGTTTGAGGCGTATGTGGCATGGATAGGGCAATGGGAGTATGCAGGTGATCTGCAAACCAGTTAAATGGGGTTAATACCCTTTTGATGGTAAATCTAGAATAATCAATAAACTCCGGATTCCTTTCGTTCATTGAATGCTCGACTTCGATAGAATTCGTGTCTACCAAAATGGCTTCATAAAATCTCCGGGTCTTAAGTGGACTTTTGGTATCCACAAAATTTTTGTCATTGTAGACTGGTTTAATGAGTTGTTCGAGAGGATATCCCTCATACTCCTTATCCAAGGCGATAATAGGCATTACCTGAGTGGTAATGAATTTGAATTCCTCTTTGGTAGGAGGAGTAGGTGTTGTTTTAGTTATTGCAGGATCCACGGCCTGTGCAAAAGATTCTGGAGCTTTCATGGCATAGCTTTGTTTCGACTGTACCGATGAGCTGGAAGATGTCCCTTTATCAAAGGGTTTGTTAGTCTTAAGGTCCACCAATTTAGATAGCATCGGTGGAGGAAGCTTTGGAAATTCCGCCAAAGCCGCATACTTATTATGGAACGGTGAATGTAGTTCCGTCTTTAGTTCAGGCCTCTGTGGGACTGATGGCCTCAAGGGAGCTGATGCTATTGGTGGCAAATCAAATGGTCTAGCCATTTTAGTTTGATCTGGTCGATTGGTGTTAACTGAGATTTTTCCCAGCGTCGTGGGTCCCATTGTGGCCTTGTAAAAATTCTCTTGTTAGGAAATCGGGAAGGGAATTATTTTCTCCTTTAATAAATTCAATTTGAAAATCGAAGCTAGATAGGAGAGCTTGCCATCTAGCAAATATTTGTTTTGAAACAAGGTTTTTAACATCCTTTTGCAAAATTTCTTTAGCAGACTTGCAGTCTACCCTAAGTAAAAATTCTTTGTTAACAAGGTCGTCTTGAAATTTGGTGATACATAGCACTATAGATAAAATTTCTTTTTTAACAGTGCTGTAATTCCTTTGTGCAGAATTCCATATTCCGGATGTGAACCTGACTAACTGTTCAGGAGAACTTTCATTGACCTTTTGCTTCAGTATACCCCCATACCCAATATCCGAAGCATTGGTTTCAACTATCATGAAGGCTTCAGGGTTAGGAATACCTAAACAAGGAAGGTTCTGGACCAGGCTTTTGATCTTGATGACTGCATTGGTTTGATCAGGACTCCAAGGAACTGGGGTTTTCTTGAGTCTTTTGTAAAGAGGTTCACAGACCTGCCTAATGTTAGGGATAAAATCTGCAACATAATTGAGACTTCCTAGAAACCTCTAGAGTTGAGTTTTATCAGTAATTTCATTAGGAAATTTTGAGGAGAACTCAATGGCTCTACAAATAGGTCTATAGCTACCTTGATAAAGATCATGTCCTAAGAATCTGATAGACGTTTGGAAGAGCTTCATCTTTTTGGCACTAACAACCAAACCATTAAATTTAACAATCTTAAAGAAAGTATTTAAATGCTTAAAATGAGAATCAATGTTTTCTGAGAAAATAAGCACATCATCAATATAAACAATCGACATATAAGTATAAGGATTGAAAATATTATTCATAATATTTTGAAACTCTGAAGGAGCGTTTTTGAGGCCAAAAGGCAAAACATTCCATTCATAATGCCCAAAAGGGACATTGAATGTTGTTTTATATTTATCCTTTTCAGCGATCTGAATTTGCCAGAATCCTGACTTCATATCAAATTTACTGTAAAGGTTGGCCTTGAAAGTTCTTTTGACGAGATACCTTTTGTTAGGGATTGGATGCCTGATCCATTTTAAGACCGCGTTCAAAGGCTTGTAATTTATTACCAGTCTAGGGGTGCCGCGCTCCTTTTCTGCACTGTTATTGACATAAAAGGCAGAGCAACTCCAGGGGGAGTTAGAGCTTCTAATAATACCATTCTTTAGAAGATGGTCAATTTCATTTTTGCAGATTTCCATTATTTCTTGGTTCATTTGGATTGGTCTGGCTTTAGTAGGAATGGTTTGTTCGTCAAACCCTGGAATGTAAGGAAGTTCAACCAAATGTTTTTTCCTTTCCCAAAAAGCATTAGGGAACTCGAAACAAATTTCTTTTTCAAAACTTTTGTGGAGATTGGCTATTTTAGTAATCATCTCCGGGGTTTTTAAGGATTGCTCAATTTTATTGATATGAACATCTTGCTTAAGAAAATTGACATGGGAAGAAAGTCGGTTAATTTTAAAAACCGTTTGTTCTTTAATAAGGTTTCCTTCTTCCTGCGAGAAGGGCCTTCATAGAGGAAAAAATAAGGTCAACTTTGCCAAAGGAGAACAAGATAGAATTAAATATCTATCAAAGGAAATAAAGGTTAAAGGCTGGACCCCAAAGCCAGTAGCTCCAAAAACCCCTGACAAAGGAAGAAAAACAGCATCTTCAGCAAGTGTCTCTCAAGATAAACAGGCGCTTAGAGAAAGATTGAAAAAGGCTTGACAAGATTGCTGATAATAAACCTTCGGGACAGGACCAGAGAAATCGACTCCTCGTACTTTGCCCTTGTCATTATCATTTTCGTCTTTCTCCCGGGTTTTTGAGGTGGAACCTCTATGCGAGACAGACCATCTAAATGAAGAGTTTCGAGGAGTGTCGAAGCCAAGGAATTTTAAATCAATCGAGCCATCAGGATGCTGAATAACTCGTTGAATTTGAGAATTTTCAGGATATGAACGAATGGGTTGAGTGATAGCATCAAAGTGCCATTCATTACTATGGATGACCTTTTCCCAAACTAAGGGTTTAGGGACAAAGACATTGGATCTGTCTTTATTGGCCTCCATAAGGGTGGTGATGCCCCTAGGACTTGTGAATCTAGCTTGGGGCGCTAGAGTTGTACCCATTAGTCGATAGTATACTCTGTATATTATCGCAATTTCTCTAGTATTATCCTTACTGTTCATGTTTTTTGTTTTAACATTAAGAGTTAAAACATCCATGATGTTAGGATCATTAATTTCCACTGAGAAATTAGGGTAACAATTAAAGTATACCGGGTCGTCGGCTAGGTTACTTTGGATGACTCCTAAGAGTGAATCGTCGAAATTTAATAGACGAGCATCTCTTAGTATGGCACAGACAGGGAGAAACTTATACAAGGGGTTTTTAGGTATAGGAAATGATCAAGGTAAAGCAAATGATGCCTCAAACCTAAAGGCCTAGGCTTTATTTTATAGAGGAAGAAAGCTTACTACCTAAATTAAGCTACGAATAAACACGAAATAAAATATTACAATTCCTATCCTAACAGCTAAGGGATAAACATTATCTGTTAATAAGATTTAGTCTTATCCTTTTGGAAGGGATAAGCATTATCTGTTATGATTAGAAAAGCATTATCTTTATTCACACCGGGTCGTACTAACATTTGGGGGGCCAAATAAAAAATAAAACAAAATATGTTGTTTGCATGAGATAGCATGTGCAAGCAAGTGAGTCATCAGCTTGCAAGCAGGTGCATCAGCTGCTTCACAGGCATCTTGCAAGTAGGTGGATAAGCTCCTTGTCTTCAAAGTAGCTGAGTGAGAAGCTTTAAAAACCTATCTAAAAGGGTAACCCACTGAGGAGGGTTTCTTTGGAGAGGAGGGTAACCTACTAGAAAGAGTAATTCACAGGTAAAGGTAACCAATCTAATAGGGTTTCCTTGGAGAGAAGGGTAACCAACTGAGAAGGGTAACCCAGTGAAGAGGATAACCCACTGGGAAGGGTAACCCGCTGGAAAGGGTAACTTTCTTGCACATGTCATTTGACGTTATCTTTCAAGCAGTATTGGATGGTGCCAACAATGATGGGCTTGCAGATGCTTTTTCCATCCACCAGTCTACACCATGCTTGATGAGTGGGTGCATGAGTTTGATGGCCAGCATTGTTTGATTTTTACCTTTTTCCATCCATTGTTTGGAAGATAATTCCTACTGTCATGATTGGAAATTCACCAAGGTATTCTCCTTTCCCTTGATATATCTGGATTTGAATTTATAGGGAGAAAATAATTGAGACCATCAGAAAATTTGTAGATTTGGGATGACCTTTGAGTTCAGCTAGACGATTCAGGGAAAAGCCCGCATATCCATCTCCATCAAAAATTCTGCGTGAATATGGAAGAAGTTGAACTTATTTATTCCATTCTCCACAACATGAATTTCCTTGAAGGTGGAATAAAAATGTTGTTCCGCCTCTTTGAACTTTCCACTTACATGTCCAAATATCTTTCGCTGGCCGTTTTTCTCTTCTAGGAGAACTGAACTCCAATAGTCATTCCTTGCATCGGTCTGCAATATCATCTATCAGTCTAACAGAATATGGAGCATCTTGAACTTGTTGGATATTCCCTTTATCCTTTGGACTGTATCATCCTACTTTTTTCCCTAGGCTGAAGCATTTTTCTTGAGCATCTTTGTAAGTGGGGAGATATATGTGGAAACGTCAAGGATGAAGTCTCTCACATAGTTAATTACACCCAAAATTGCTGGAGCTGCTTTATGGAGAAGTTGGTGTCTGGGAACCTAAGCAGTTCTTTCCATATGTGGGATCTTGGAGTGTAAGACCTATGGGAAAAATACATCACCTAGAAATCAATCTCAGCTTTTACTAGGGATATCTTATTTGTCGAGAGCATAACTCTATGTTGCTTTACTAGGTCATAGAACTAACAGAGAAGGTGCAAGTATTCCACTAAAGTATTGCTAAAGAGTAGTATGTCGCCGATGTAGACCAATGATGTATGTAGGATGGGCTGGAATATCCTAATTATGGCCTTTTAGAAGAGTGAGGGGGCAGGTTTGACCACATAACTTTCCACTGATAGTGGTGATCGGGTATGCTGAAGGCCATGTTGACCCTGTCTTCTTGGTGTATGCCTAGCTTCCAGATTCTAAATCTGAGGTCAAATTTGGAAAAGAGGGGTGGCTTTCGCTATGTGCGAGAATAGGGTAAGCTTTTTTGAAATGGAAAACTGACCATCTAGAAGGAAGTGGTTTAGGGGCTGGTAATTTATGACTAGACGAAGCCTTCCCCTTGTCTGTTCGGCACGTTTGTTGACCTAGAATGACTCACAAGACCACTAGGAATCTGATGGCTCGATGAGATCAAACTCGATAAGCTCAATACACTGCTTCTTTGCAAGATGAAGATATTTGTGGTTCATACCAGAATAACTTTCCTTTGTGGGGTTGATGTTCTCACTCTTCTTGAATGGAAGTCTAATAAATAATTCCTGATTGAGCAACAGGGGATGTTTGGTCGTGTTGAGGAACACTCTGTGGGATTCAGTATAAGATTCTTCTATCAACTACTTTTCCATCTTCTTTACTGAGTCTTTATCAACAATCTAGAATAACCTCGGTATAATGAAATATTGTTTAAATCAGCCCATGAAGTTGATACCTTTCATTATAATAATGACGCGGTTCTTCAGCTGCCTATAGGTATCAAAACCAACGATAAGATCCTTTCCAGGTATGTTGGAGAAAAGGAGCTTTGTCCTGTAAGATTCCTGGGAAGAATTCAATCATGATTGGCTGCCTCATGATCCTCTTCGTTGTGAGCACTCCACCTTTTAATGCTGTGCCAAATGTTCTAAAGTGAGGAACCCAGTGATCATTGGGGATGATGTCGAGATTTAGTATTGAGGCAACTATCCCAGTGACCATGAAGGCGATGAATTAAGGGGCTTGTACCAACCTGGTTGATATAGCTTGAGTTAGACATGGGGCATTTCCAGTTTAGAGATCATGCTGATTCCTTCTGTGAGCATGTTGATCTCCACAATCAACTTTGATAACCGATAGAATTCCCCTTCGCTGATGGATGATGAGACCTTCTCCAAGTAGTCATCGATAAATATTGGTTGAGGTTGGCCATCAATAAAGAGGGATGGACAGTCCTCGAACACTCCTACATCTGTGCTACCAGTATATCAAAAATCGTTTTGTGGACCATGAAGAGGTTTATCTTCGATTGGGGAGTTGTTCACCTCCATTTTTCCTCCTACATATTGAGCCTCCCTTTTTCCTTCTTAGACTTAGGACATATATTTGCCCAGTGTTTTTTTCTATGGAAGATAAAGCACTTAGCCTTTCCTGGATCTTTCTTTCTAGGGGATGTGGCGCTGTCGCTGGATATCTGCTCTTTATCCGGCCGTTTCTTCTTCCTGGCCCAACTGTATTGCATGTACTTTTATGCCTCGACTAATGTCTTGAGAGCTGGAGGGACTCATCTGGTTTGATATGATTAGTGGTAATCACGCTTGCAGCATCAATAGCTTCCGCGGGAAGAATTGGAGCTGGTTCATAGTTTGATATCATTATGTTTACCGGATCCATTAACTGAGGATGCTGATGATCTTTTTGTTTCTTTGGGATGACTTCTTCAAAGGCATTAGAGGAATTCAGATATTCCTCAACTGGATATCTATGGAATTTCTGAGGATTATAATTCCTGGCTTCTACTATATCAGACTCTGAGGTGGCCTGTTCTAAAAGGTGAGGGTCATTTTTCCAGAAGAACTCTGGACATATATAGTCACCATTATGGAGACTATGCTCAATGGAATCCCAGTATTCATCCTATAATGGTTCATGTGAGATCTGTAGGTCACCATTTGGGACTATAGCATCTAGTCTACAAAGATGTCATCTTGTATTGGAGCGATAGCCATTGAGTCCATCATATCAGCAGCAGAATATGGGGAATTCTTCGTTTTGACTTATTCATTGTCTTTTTGGTAGTCTAACATGGCCTTCTTCCATTTCCATAAGCCTATGGGTAGATCAGATATTGGCTCATCTTCTTGGGTTGGGCAGAGAAGCTCCGAGCTAATGAGCTTGATGGAGATATAGAAAAGGGGTGGTGTATGCTTTGTGTTAAAGTGGGAAGTGCAACATATGTTATGATATTTTGTGGGTTTGTACTGCCGTACCTGAAAAAAGTAATTTGTTCTTCAAGTGATGTTATTTCTCTTCGTTGATGATCAATGAAGGATAACATGGAGGTGTCTAGAAGACGTATGGCAGACTGAGTATTCTGTCTCCTTTCTTATAGTACCTATATGAGTATGGCATGGTCTGTATCACAAAATTCATTGTGACCACCATTTGGCCAGGTTATATTGCAATCTGCATAGCTAAAATTGTTGACCTATAGACAGCGTCCTATGAAAGGACATTTGAACCAGTCTATATTGTATCCCTCATGTTTGAATTGCTGGACCTAATCATTATCTCTCATGATCTCTTCAAATGAGTGGGAGACATATAATGGGTTTTACCTTTCTTTTTCTAGATATATATCATTGGGTATGACCATTTGAATAGGTAAAGATGTCTGGGGAGAGGTCACTACAGATAAATTTCGGAGATGCTATGAATAGAATATCAACTTCTTATAAAAGTTGTCATATTCATCAGGAGTGATTTTAAACAATTCTTCCCTTGACACTTGATTTGATATTTGTACACCAAGGGTGGTTCATTGGGTCGTATCTATGGCTAAGGATAAGGTTATTTGGTCTCCTGGAATGGAAAGAGTGTCTTTGTGGTTTTGCAATTGCCAAGCTATTTGGTGGTGTATAGTTGGATACAAGCTAGCCTAGGTATGTCTAGGATTTGGGATTGGATTTTAATAGGCTCGGTTAAGTTTTGATCACAAAAGGATAAGGTTTGGAAAAAGAGTTATGACAAGTTTCCCACGATCCAGGATAACATGTAGAGTACCTAGATTCACATCTTGGTATTTTTAGAATCTTGTATGGAGGATAGAAAGTGATACCTTTAGTGGCTATCCTTTTCTTCCATGATGCGTCAATGCAACATGAATAGCACAAAAATGGATATGGGTATGACCATGGTTTCTCCACTCTTTTGGGAAGTTTTGTGGCATTTTTCATAGAGATAAAATGGTTATCAAGAGTCACAAGGATATGCTGGTAAAGAGTTATGGCTGCAAAGTATTTCTTAACTCCCTTTGACCTATTCTGATGCAGGGAATGAATTTGCATCCATGGATTACATGCTTTCTTAACAAAGGCAGAGTAAGGGTTAGGTAGAGGTATATATGTGGAGTATATATCCTGTTCGGGCTGTAACTCCTATACTTCATAGAGATTGTCATATTTACATGACAATGTCTTGTGAGTGGTTGGTAACATGGCTAGCTAAGGAAGGAACCGGTACAGATTGGACAAAATGGAAGAAACTATAGAGAAAGACATATTTTTGTATTTTTTAGGACCATAATGACTCGATGTATTTGTTCTAAAGATCTATGGAAAAGACCCAATAAAATAAAAATCTTTTTGTTTTTTTATGGACTAACTCAATATATTTGTGCTAAGGATCTAAGGACACAACAAATATTTGTTCTAAAATCTAATAAAGTAACTACGTCTCAATTTTGTACAATACGCAGACAACTATACTGGGAAACACTGACTCTGACAATTGAAATGAAACTATGACTCTAATATATACAAGAAATGAGTAATACACTTGAAAGATAAAACTAAGGATGGATCTAAGTGTAGTAGTTTGGACAAGTGAAGAGTAAAACCAAAAGAAATAAAAAACTAAAGCTGGCTCACGCATTTACAATCAAAAGAGGTGGATGCAAACTCCTGCTTTCTCCCGGCCTCCAAAAGTCAGGATGGCTCTGATACCATATAGACGGAGAGGCAGAGGGGTATGAAATACTGCCGAAGAGAGCAGCCAGGCGGCCAGGAAATAGACCCCAAACTTGCCAACATTAAAGGCAGTTTCACGACCATGTAGGCAATACGCCATACAAAATCCAAGATTTTGTCAAACACCACAGACACAAAGACTAACTTTTCAATAGGTCTCGACACCATGTAGGCAGTATACCTTAATAAGTCAAATCTTTCGTCAACGCTACAAAAATAGAGACTAACCTTTCCAACATGACCGGTGATTCACGTCTATATAATCGATATGTCATATGAAATAAAAGCTTTTAATCGACAAGACACAACTTTCCTATTATTGAGATACGCATCCGTATAGATGGTTTGATTTTTAGCTACAAAGCCATCACAACCCTTAACGGCATAGCTTGAATTTGGAACTGCAAGCTACACATCAATGATGGTTTTCCTCGGCAACAAAGCCTACACAACCCAAAAGAGGGATGGCTTGACTTTGCCAGTCTTAGAACACATGAGATCCCTTGTCTCCTTAGTACATAATTGTTCTTTATTTGCCTAAAATGGGTCTTATGGTGCTCTCTGGCCTGTTGCCTTAAAAATAGCTGTAGAACAAAAGGTGTACTAAAGTAGACCCAAATCTGCTTGTTTTTTCTCTGATATTAAATCTTTTCTGAAATCTATGGCATGGACTAAGCGAATTTCATTTCTTATACATGGAAAGGACTTAGAAATCTACATCGTATGGACAAAGCCAACTTCGTTATACATGGAAAGTAGTTAGACATCTACGTCATATGGACAAAGCCAACTTTATTTCATAAACATGGAAAGTAACTTTAGGGTGCCATTGTTGCCGTCACAAAAAGCTAGCACTTCATCGTAGTATTTCCTTACCTCCTACTCTTACCTAAAGGATCAACATACCCATCCCTTTGGAAGAGTGAAAGAAAAAGCAAGAGAGTTTATCCAACAAACATTTTCATTGATAATAGGGACAAGCTATACAAGAGGTTTTTAGGTAGAACAAATGATGCCTCTAACATAATGGCCTAGGATTTTTTTTTCTTGAGGAAGAAAACTTACTAGCTATGCTAAGCTACGGATAATCATAAAATAAAATAATACATTCCTATCCTAATAGCTAAGGGATAGGTATTATCCATTAATAAGCACAAGTCTTATCCTTTTGGAAGGGATAATTATTATCT
>NW_025888627.1:0-10770 GCF_002878395.1 Capsicum annuum | reverse complement strand
AGCTTTCCATACTAGGCATTCATTTAGTCGACTCTTCTGAGGGTGGTGTATGTGTTCAGACTAGTTCAGAGTCATCTCTAGTTTCCAAGGTAAAAAAGAAGCAAGACAGGGATCCTAGCCTTGTCAATCTAAAAAAGTCAGTTCAGAGTCAGGAAGTAGAGGTTTTATCCCAAGGGGGAGATGGTGTTCTTCATTGTCAGGGTCGTCTGTGTGTTCCTGGTGTAGATGACTTGAGGCAGCAAATTCTTACAAAAGTGTATGGTACACAATACTCTATTCATCCAGGGGCCACTAAGATGTACCGTGACTTGTGAGAGATCTATTGGTGGAGTAGGATGAAGAAGGATGTTGTAGAGTTTGTGGCTAAGTGCTGTACATGTCAGCAGGTTAAGATAGAGCATCAGAAACCTAGTGGTTCTATGCAGGAGTTCACTATTCCTACTTAGAAGTGGGAAGAAGTGAACATGGACTCCATGACAGGTTTGCCTAGAACACGCCATCAACATGATTTAGTTTGGGTCATTGTAGATAGAATGGCCAAGTCAGCTTATTTCCTTCTAGTTTGTACCTCTTACTTAGCCGAGGGTCATGCCAAACTCCATATCAGGGAGTTGGTCAGATTATACGATGTTCCACTATCTATCATCTCAGACAGAGGTACCCAGTTCACCTCTCACTTCTGGAAAGCATTTCAAAAGGGTCTTGATACCCAAGTTTATCTCAGTACAGCATTTCATCCTCAGACAAATGGACAAGCAGAAAGGACCATTCAGACTCTAAAAGATATGCTAAGGGTGTATGCAATTGATTTCAAGGAAAGCTGAGATGACCACTTGCCTTTAATTGAGTTTGCATACAACAACAGCTATCACTCCAGTATTCAGATGGCTCTGTTCGAAGCTCTCTATGGTAGGAGATGTAGGTCTCTGATCGGTTGGTTTGAAGTTAGTGAGCATGCAGTCATAGGGATTGACTTAGTATTCAATGCCTTAGAGAAATTTTAGTTGATCAGAGAAATACTATGGGCTTCTCAGAGCCGACAAAAGTCTTATGCGGATGTTCGTAGAAAGGATCTTGAATTCGAGGTCGATGACTATGTCTATCTCAAGATTTCTCCCATGAAGGGAGTGAAGAGATTTGAAAAAAAGGGAAAGCTCAGTCCCCAATATGTCGGTCCCTTTAGAATTCTCAATCGCTTTGGCAAGGTAGCCTATGATCTTGAATTGCCTTCAGATCTAGCCTCAGTTCATCCAGTCTTCCATGTCTCTTTGCTCAAGAAGTGCATAGGTGACCCAGTATTTGTAGTCCTTATTCAGAGCATTGACATTTAAAATAGCCTCTCTTATGAAGAGATTCCAGTTGAAATCCTCGACTATCAGAATCGTAGGCTGGGAAACAAAGAAGTCCCTCTAGTCAAGGTTCTTTGGCAGAATCAGTCCATGGAGGGAGCTACTTGGGAAGCAGAAACAGACATGCGAACCAAGTAACCTTATTTTTTCTCTGCTAATTCAGAATTAGATTGAGGTAACAATTTTCCTTAAGCTTATTCAGTTACATGTTCAAAATTCCAGTATAAAATTGGTATCAAGTATCAGTGCATATCTATCATGCATTCATGAGTTCATCTTATCAGTCATGCATCAGTAATGCTTGTTCAGTTGGGCTATATTCAGTTTAGAATTCAATTCAGTCCTAAAATCATGTGCCAGTTGAGCATGATCAGTGTATGCATCGTTTTATCTTTTCTCCCTTCTCAAGCAGTCATCATTTAAGGACAAATGTTTCCAAGGAGGAGATATTGTAATACCCTAAAAAATCTAAACCAATATTAGAGCCATGTACCAAGATCATGCATAGTACATCATGGTTATTTTATAGTTTTATGAGTAGGTTAGATGTATATTAAGGATTCAAATAACTTCTAGCTATCAGACGAATCAAAACATTCCTTACCGATTGAATTCTTGAGAAGGATATTGGTATAGTCAACTTCAAATGAGAATATCTCTTATTATACTTGGAATTTTTGAGTTCATGACCTATCAACATATAGATAATTGAATTAGTTTTCCAACTATACCAATTTCACCTAAATCCAATAGTGGAACAAAGAGTTATTCCTATTTTACTCCAGTATGTCAGGCTGGAAATAGTGTGCCGACATTCGTGGTGGCTTACCACATTTGTGATGCCTTACCATGAAGGTCGTCATCCTTAGGCAGAAACCAGCTCCTAAGTGACAACATTCGTGGTAGCTTACGACATTTGTTACGCCCTACCACTAAGGTCGTCAGCCTTAGGAAAAAACTAGCTCCTGTGTGACGACATTCGTGGTAGCTTACCATATTTGTGACGCCCTACCACGAAGGTCGTCAGCCTTAGGCAGAAACCAACTCCTATGAGATGTCATTCATGGTATCTTACACCATTTGTGATGCCCTACCACGAAGGTCGCCAGACTTAGGCAGAAACCATTAATTCCAACTTCTGTGTGATGATATTTTTTGACAGCTTACCATATTTTTGATGCCTTGTCACAAATGTCGTCAGGTATTATTTTCAGCAATTGGGAATTTATTTCATAAGGGTATTTTTGTATTTTCCTTCACCTTCCATTACTTATAACCCTAAAGAGGGATAATTTTTTTCCATTTTTCTTTAGTTAAGCATCTTAAAAATCCTCTCTTACACTCTCAACCACAAGATTAGGATTTTCTCTCAAGATCATCTCCTCAAGAGCAAGCCTAAGGAATTCTTCAAGAACCTTCAGAAACATTAGATCTCCTTCAAGATTCAATCACTAAGGTATGCGTAGTATTCATCTATGGATCAAATCCATTCATAGAGCTCAAGAACCATGTTTTAAATATTATTTTGTAAACTTTTTGTGGTGATATGAGTATGTACATGTTGACGAAAGTTGTTCAAGTTTCAATGTGATATCTAAAGGCGTTTTCATGGAATATATATGTTTGGTAATTGAAAACCATGAACTTTAGGTGGTTTAATATGGTGCAAGTATGAAACCCACCTATGCCTTAAAGAATACATGCAAGGTGTTTGATGAAATGCTTAGGATGCTAGAAATTCATGTTTGTATGGTTCTATGATGTCTAAATGACAAGTTCATGTTAGCTATATACTTCAATATGAATTCCATGCTTTTCATGTGTTGCTATTGTGGTGGTATGAAACATGCAAGATAATGGAGATAAACAATATGTACACGAAATATATCCATTCATTCCCTACAATGTTTAAGATGTTGAATAACTATATGAAATATGATATCCCCTACTTATGATATTATGAATTGTGGACTCAAATCTTGTGATCAAGTCATGTCATGTGTGTCAGTTTCCTTCTATCGAGTCCTGGAGATATTCGTACCCGAAAAACATAGCTGTGTGCCTAGAGCCATGTCATGTTGTCATGATAATCTCAGTCAAGCTATAATCTATAGAACTCAGTCAGTCATATGACTCAGGAAACCTCAGAAATCTCATGATCCCAGTTAACTCTCAGATAATAGTACTACTTCGTCAGTCAATGAAAGTCAGTTAATCTATCCATGTACAGTCAGTTGAATCGTGTTTAGTCTCTTCAGATGGGAGTAGAAGTTAGCACTGAGTAAATCTAAGGATGGGGATCACCTACTAGTTTAGGGTGTGTTTCTTAGCAGTCATCCCTGTGTTCTAGAACTACGTAGCCAGCGTAGGTTGAGACATCTTAGCCTATTAGATTAGGGTTGATGAGGTGGCTTAACCTATCCGTTTAGTGTCCCACCGTTCTCACTTTAAGTACCTGCCAGATAAAGGTCATTCACAACTATCCCTACTAGTGATGCGGTATTAACACCCCTCTAGTTGGGGCAGAGATTGGACCCCAGCTTAGCTGTAATGGTATACATGGGACATATCGGTTAAACAACTACCTTCTATAATTTCAGTATCAATCTCAGTAAATGGAATCAGAAAGTTCTTCAGATATTAATATACCAGGACCGTTAGATATAGTCAAATTCAGTTATAGCACAGAACTCAGGG
The DNA here is from genome assembly GCF_002878395.1 of Capsicum annuum. NCBI lineage: Eukaryota > Viridiplantae > Streptophyta > Magnoliopsida > Solanales > Solanaceae > Capsicum > Capsicum annuum. The sequence goes on along the minus strand of NW_025888627.1, from coordinate 6,724 downwards.
AGTTCTACCAGATTCAGAACTGTCAGACATAGTCGCTCATATTATCAGAACTAGAGTTCCAGTTATGTATTAGTATACAGATTTAGCTACCACGTACTCATGATCTCAGTTACTATGTATGTATGTTTGTACTCTTACGTTCATATCAGTCAGTCAATTAGCATTATTCATGCATGTAAACCTTTTACATTAGCCTACCTCACTCGTATACTTAGTACTCGAGTTGTACTAACGCATTTGCGCTATGGTACTTTCTTTTCATGTTACACCATAAGTTCAGAGACACGAGCTCTAGACCAGCAGTAGCAGAAGCATTTTCAGTCGCAGAGATTGAGTGAGTCCTCTTCATTCGAGGATGACATTATTTGATTTATTCATTATTATTTTAGCCAATTATCAGTTTATGGAGTTAGTTGGAGACATGTTCCTTCAACTTCTTATTTCAAATAGTACTTAGAGGCTTTCGAATTTATGCTCAAATTTAGCTTTAAGATTCAGTTTTCAGTTGTTTTGGGTATCTTTCACCCACACGGATGTTACTATTTTACAGATTCTTTATTCAGTTAAACCTTATGGCCTATTGTGCATATTTTCTGCATATTATGTCATGAATTACAGTCTATAGGTACAGATATCAGTCATGGGTTAGCTTGTGGTCCCTCGGGGTCATAAGCACCGTGTAGCATTTTGGTTCAGAAAATCGGGGTGTTACAGGCCTATATCTATGCCTTTCCAGGCTAGCTTGAGGCAGAGGCATTAGATGCTATTATTACAGGTATTATTCTTGTCTGTGATTGGATGACCACTGTATTATTTGATCTTGGCTATATTTTTTCATACATATCTGCTAATTTTGTTGTGGGATTAGACATAGTGTATGATTTATTTTACTTTCTAATTTATGTGTCTACTCTTGTTGGTGATTCTGCTATTGTTGATAGGGTTTATTATTCTTGTTCTATTATATTTATGGGGTGTTAAACTTGGGCATATTTAGTGATTCTAGACATAATAGATTTTGATATAATTTTGGTTATGAGTTAGTTGTTTCTGTATCATGCTATATCAGATTGTCATGCTAAGATAGTGACTGTGGCTATGCTGGGATTGGATAGACTTGAGTGGGAGAGTGATTATAGTCCTTCTCCAATGAAACTTATTTCTTTTCTACATGTAAAGAGGTAAATTAGGAGAGGTTATTTGGCCTCCTTAACACATCTGTGAGACATTCCGCAGAGGTCCCATCTATTGAGTCAGTTCTTATGGTGTGTAAATTCCAAGAGATTTTTCCTATAGATTTTCCTGGTATGCCACCAGACTATGATGTTGATTTCTGTATTGATCTAGAGCCCAAGTACTCATCCTATTTCTATTCTTCCCTGTAGGATGGCTCCAGTTAAGTTGAGGAAACTAAAAGCTTAGTTGTAGGATTTGTTGAGTAATCCGTTTGAGTGCCTCTCTATGGGGTGCTCCTACCTTGTTTGTGAAAATGAATGATGTTAGTCTTCGTATGTGTATAGACTACAGGCAGTTGAACAAATTTATGATCCATAGTAAGTATCCTTTGCCCTATATCGATGATTTACTTGACCAGTTGCAAGGTGCGTCCATATTTTCTAAGATTGATTTGAGGTCTGGGTATTATCAGCTTAAGATTCGGTCTGATGATATTCCTAAGAATTCTTTTCAAACCAGGTATTGACATTATGAATTTCTTGTGATGTCTTTTGGGCTGACTAGTGCCCCAACTCCTTTTATAAGTTTGATGAAGGGGATATTTAAATCCTATTTGGATTCTTTCGTGATTGTCTTTATTGATGATATTCTAGTTTATTCTAAGAGTAAGAAGGAGCATGAAAATCACTTAAGGATTATTTTGGATTTGTTAAAAGATAAAAAACTTTATGCAAAGTTTTCTAAGTACGAGTTTTGGTTGGTTTTTGTATCCTTTTTGGGGTATGTGGTTTCAAAAAAAGAGGTGATGGTAGACCCATAAAAGATTTAAGTGGTTAAGAATTAGGCTAGGATTACTTTAGTGATGCAGATTCATAGCTTTGTTGGCTTAGCATGTTATCACCGCAGGTTCGTAAAAGGGGTTTGCTTCTATTACTACTCATATGACGCAGTTGAATTAGAAGGGTGTACCTTTTATTTGGTCTGGTAAGTGTGAGGAGAGCTTTGAAAAGCTCAAGACCTTGTTGACTACCCCTCCTATTCTTGCCTTGCCAGTAAAGGGTAATGATTTTATTATTTATTGTGATGCCTCACGTTCTGGTTTAGGTGCTGTGTTGATGCAAGAAAAGAATGTATTGCTTATGCTTCAAGGCAATTGAAGCCCAATGAGAAAAATTATCCCACTCATAATTTGGAGTTAGCTGCTGTGATTTTTGCTCTCAAGATTTGGAGGGATTAATTGTATGGGATTCATTATGTAGTGTTTGCAGAGGGATTTGAATTTGAGATAGTGTAGATGGATGGAGTTGTTTAAATATTATGATATCACCCTTGTCTACCATCCGGGGAGGGCTAATGTGGTCGCTGATGCATTGAGTAGGAAGTCAACAAGTATGGATAGTTCGGCTTATTTGAATGCTAGCAGGCATTCGTTGGCTAGAGAGATTTAGACTCTAGCTAATAAGTTTATTTGACTTGAGGTGACTGAGAGAGGAGGAATTCTAGCCAGCATTGAGGAAAGTTCCATATTTCTTGATCAAATCAAGGCTAAATAATTTAAGAATGCTAAGTTGAGAAAGATTCCTGATAAGTTTTTGTAGGATGAGGCCCAAGGGATCATTCTTGATGGTGATGGTGTGTTGTGGATTTAGGGGCGAGTTTGTATACCCTGTGTTGATAATTTGATTCCTACCATTCTAGCTGAGGCTCATTATTTGAAGTATTCTATACATCCCGAAGTGACTAAGATGTATCGTGATTTAAGGCAGAATTATTAGTGGGGCCAAATAAAGCATTATATTGTTGATTTTGTTGCTAAATGTCAGAGTTACCAGTAGATAAAGTACTAACATCAGAAGCCTTGTAGTACTCTTCAGCGGATGCCCCTTCCTTAATAGAAATGGGAGAGGATAGCTATGGATTTCATTGTTGGTCTTTCCAAGACTTTGGGAATTATGATCTTATTATTGGGTTTGAAATCGAGAGGGCATCATGCAGAAGCTATTAGTTGCAAACTATCATGTGACAATTCAGAAGACACATAAAACAATACTAAAAGGCTTAATATTATTATATTATTTGGCCAATTGGCCTACATATAAAACCTAATATAAATAAAACATAAAAATTAATGAGAGATAAAATCTCCCCCTAAACAAAGACTCTTTAAAGACTACATTGTGGATGCTATTGTGTTATGGTATGAGGAGGGGGACTTCTATTTATAGATGTCCAAAACTTTCCTCCAAGAAAGATGTTAGCCAAATATGGAAAAGAATTATATTTTTCTTTCAGGAAAAGTAAAAGTAATTATGGTATCCTTCTAAGAAAAAGTAAAATATAGTAAGAAAATCAGGGCAAAAACCCTAATAAATCTCCCCTTTTGGCTTGATTTTCTTCAAAATATTCTTGATCCTCCTTCTTCTTGTGCATGATCTTCGTTCTTCATATATATTCTTCATATATCACTACTTTTTGGCATGTTTAAAAATGGAGTTTTTGGGGTTAAAAAATATATTAGCCTTTTTCGGGTTAAAAATATTAGAGCCCTTTTGCAGGGTTAAAAGTGAGCTTTATTTTCAAATATGTGACAGCAGGATTGTTGAAGATATGATTGACAATTATCTCCACATGTATCTTTTGGACATATATCTTCATTATCATCAAATTGGTTGCAACTTGATTTTGAAACTGCTTTGAACCTGTTTAATCTTGTCTCACCATACCATTGGACCATTGAACCGTAAGCTTTGATACCACTTGTTGGGTTTGCTGCGGAAGCTATTAGTTGCAAACTATTATGGTAACAATTCAGAAGACACATAAAATAATACTAAAAGGCTTAATATTATTATATTATTTGGCCAATTGGCCTACATATAAAATCTAATATAAAAAATCTTAAAAATTAATGAGAGAGAAAATCTCCCCCTAAACAAAGACTCTTTAAAGACTGCATTATGGATGCTATTGTGTTATGGTATTAGAAGGGGGTCTTCTATTTATAGATGTCCAAAACCTTTCCTCCGAGAAAGAGGTTAGCCACATATGGAAAAGAATTATATTTTTCTTTCAGGAAAAATAAAAGTAATTATGGTAACTTTTATTTTCCTTCTAAGAAAAAGTAAAACTTAAACATAGTAAGAAAATCAGGGCAAAAACCTTAACATTTATATGGGTTATTGTGGATAGGCTGACTAAATCTGCATATTTCATTCTGGTTCAAGTGACTTATAATGTAGAAAAGTTGGACAAGATTTATCTTAAGGAGATTGTTCGATTGCATGGGGTCCTAATTTCTATTTTTCGGATAGGGTACTTAATTTACCTTTATCTTTTGGATGAAGTTGCATAAGGAGTTGGGTACAAGGTTGGACCTTAGTACAACTTTTCACCCTCAGACCAATGGGCAGTTCAAGTGAACGATTCAGGTGTTGGAGGCTATGATCCGTGTGTGTGATGGATTTTGAGGTTATTTGGATCAGTTCCTACCTTTGGCTGAGTTTACATATAATAACAGTTATTAGTCGAGTACCGACATGGTGCCGTTTGAGGCATTATATGGGAGGAGGTGTAGATCTCCCATTGGGTAGTTTGCTATTTTTGAGGTAAAACCATAGGGTACTGATTTGTTGAGAGACTTATTAGAGAAGGTCAAGTTCACTCAGGAGAAACTTATAGCGGCTCAAAGCAGACAAAAGAAGTATATGGATCAAAAAGTTTTAGATATGCACTTTATGGAGGGTGAGCAAGTGTTGCTCAAAGTTTAACCCGTGAAGGGTGTCATTTATTTTTGGAAGCGAGGTAAGATCAGTCCTAGATATATTGGACCGTTTGAGATTCTTCAGTGCATAGGGACGGTGACCTACAGGTTGGTATTGCCTCCGAGTTTATCGGGAGTTCACCCTGTATTTCATATTTCCGTGTTAAAGAAGTTTCATGGTGATGGTAACTACATAATTTTTTGGGATTCAGTCTTATTAGGTGAAAACCTCTCTTAAGAAGAGGAACCTGTTGCTATTCTTGTAGTGACGTCCGTAAGTTGATGACTAATGAGATTGCATCTGTGAAAGTCCAGTGGAAGAATTATCCTATAGAGGAGGTCATTTGGGAAACCAAAGCAGACACGCGTAACAAGTATCTACATCTTTTTGCTGATTTAGGTAATTTCCTGTTTCCCCTCCTTGTCACTTGTTGCCATTCAGGGAAGAACAGTTGTTTAATGGGTATATGATGCAACGACCCTCCTAGTTATTTGTGAAATTTTCTTATTTTCCTTATTTTAGATCTCTCTGTAGTTTATGTAGGTGAATTTATGACCCACGAGATAGTACTATCAATTTTAAGGTACACGAAAGTGGTTTAAATTATTTTTTAGATTATTTTCTCGATGTCCCGATAAATTTTGATGATCTATTCAAAGTCTTGGGTATTTTAAATAATAAATTTAATTAGTGATTTAATGGGCCAAAGTTTTAAGTTATTTTCTTATTTGGCCAATACAAGAATAAATTTAAGTGGAAAGAGTTTATCATATATATAATGATAATAGTAACACCAGTTGTGTCAAATAAGAATGGCGACTGAATAAGAGCTTATGACTTGACTGAATTTGGGGAAAAATTACAATCAACCTCAAGGTAAGTTTTACAATTTACATCCTATGATAATTGGTTAAGTTAGAATTTATGGTATGGGAATTCGTGTACAGTGATGTGCATATGAATAGAGTTAGGCAAGAAAACAATTTTGGGTACACCTGTGTGTATGCCATTTTTTTCAAGGAATTTGAGAATAGTATAGGTACTAAATTCTATTGATTCTTAGATTAAATTTATGTTAATTTAATACATACAGTAGTTTAAAAGTAGGTACATTATCAGGTGGGATATAATGTTACCCATGGTTAGCTTATTTGGGAAATCTGTTGTCATTAGATTTAAGGAAAAAAAATGAAAAGATTAAAATAATCATGGGATGACAATGTTATGATTAATGTTGGGTTTAATAATGAAAAAAAGTTATAGTCAATTAATTATTAGATATTAATGAAGGATGGGTGAAGTTTAGTGTTATGCATTTGAACAAATTTTAATCATTCAAAAGTTTTACGGAAGGACAACCTTGGCAAATCAGCTAGAGTTTGGATTCTTTGGTTGAGGTATGTTACGGTTTAATTGGAATTTAGACTCGATTTAATTATGTGTATGTTCCTAAACTGAATGCTTGTTGATTGGCATTCAGACATACTTGAAATTGATGATATTTGAATTATTGAGATTTGTATAAATAATTATTAAAAATTTACCTGATGGAATTGTCTTATGACTTTAAGTGTACTTGTAAACTTAGTACATCGTATTGTATCCTGAGGGATAGTATGAATTTGATAAAACATATCTAATATGGTTATGGAGGATCGAGTATTGCACCGGTACAAATATGATATTGATATTACTTGTTTATGGAGGATCGGGTACCACACCATTACGAATATGTATAGTGATATTACTTTTTTATAGAGGAGCGGGTACCAAGACAGTATGGATAT
>NW_025888626.1:0-1564 GCF_002878395.1 Capsicum annuum | reverse complement strand
TACTATGGTTTTGGTTTTGGTAAAGGTATGCCCTCGACATGTTTGATAAAATGTCTAAGAGAATGTTTTAGTCTGTTATGGAACTTATATTGAAACTATTGCATGGTATGATTTGGTAATTGAACCCTAAATGAATTTTGACGATTTTGCATTGAATTAAATGTTTTGAATGGTATAAAAGGTTTAAAGGTTTGGAATGGTTTTAAATGGTTTTGAATGGTATGCATGGTTTGGACTAGTTAAAAGGCCTTGGTGGCTGTCAAATTGTTTTGAAAGAAAACTTTGCGGGGCAAAAGAAAATCCCCCAAGGAAAGATTTATAATGAAATACTCGTGGGGTACATGGGAATCCCCAATGTAATGTTAATAATGATGTACTTGCGGGATACATGGAAATCCCCAAATAAACTAAATAATGTAACCTATGGGGTACATGGGAATCCTCTAAGGATGGATAAGAACATTGCTTGTAAGCTATAGTCGGTATGGCGATACCAATTATAATATCTTTGATTAATAATAAATAAAATTGGTGGTTTGGTTATGTGGAAATGGTTTTAATTGGGCAAAAGTGTCAGAGTGCGATAGCTAACCGTGAAGGTGAGAGTTCAATGGACGAACACTAGAAACTCATATTTGCTGACATGAGGATAGGTCATGGAGAACTCTTATATGATACTATGAGGTACATGGGAATCCTCTAAGTACAATGTAAATAAATATCATTGAGAGCGAAGGATACTCAAGAATTCCTTACTCTTATGGTATCCCCAATTCATGCGGCTACATGCATCGGGGCCTGTTCAGGGGGTTCCATTGACCCATTAGCCGTGGGTAGTTAAATACGGTTAAGCTAAACATATCCAGGTTAGTGATTTTAAATGAATGCTAAACTCGGTCCCTTTCATATATATAAGCTAAACCTTATATATATTTGTGAATGCATATCGTTGGTTTATTTGGTTTTAAAGGTTAGCATTATTTCATACTTTTTCTGGGTACTTGATAGCGTTCACCCCCTAACCCATTTTTGGGTAGCTATATCCCCACGCAATGTAGGTACCGGCCATACCACTTCTCCTGCTCATTGATCGAATTTGAGGACGGTCAATGTTAGATTGAAGTGGTGAACTTTCATAGTTCGGACGACATCTAATTCATGTCATGTATTACTTTATATACTTTTGTATTTCATAGACTTTGGTTTCTGTCTATGGTCAGGAGCATTTCCCGACTAGTTACTTTTGGTCTGGTTTAATGGCTTTGTATGGACAACTGTGGACTTGGGTATGTATTGATTATGTTATGTACTTACATACATTGGATTATTGTCTTGGTTTTGGTTTGGAAGGATTGGTTGGCTATTGGTGGGATTGACTTGGTTGGGTTGACCTCTTATATAGGCTTATTCCAAAGTCACCACTTTACAAATATGCTATCTTGTTATATGTTCGGAGTTCATCTGACTTGGGGTATATGCTGGTTGGTTGGGCTGGGTATTGGGGGTGCTCTCCGTTCCTGGTTAGACTTGAGATTACCCATTTACAACAAGGCCCCAATTCGGG
>NW_025888625.1:0-1245 GCF_002878395.1 Capsicum annuum | reverse complement strand
CAAGATCCCTTTTTAAAACTAAAAGATTTTTATGTTTAGGAGTTGTTAATGATTTGTATGAGTTGGAATAGATGTTTAATGTGTTGTTGAGTTTTGATTTATGTTTTCCTACAAAATTTATGAACTTTGATCCCAGTATGTGGAATTCATGTGATGTTTTGATGGACCCCCTTGAAGTTGTTTTTTTTTCATGTGATGTGTTCATGACTTTTGGGTATAGAAATGGTTGAATAATTGAAGAACGTTCCCCATAGGTTTGATAAAGAGATTAGGTGAAGCATAAGGGGTACTATAGTATGTTGAATAGGAAACCCCAAACTGTGAGCTAGTCCATGCATGCCTAGTGTTTGATCAAATGCCTTAGTGTGTGAAACGTGCCAAAATAGCATGAAATCCCCAAGCAGGTGTAAAATAGGTTGTGTCTAGTGGTTGTTGAAAGACCCTAGTGAACAAGTCGAGATATGATGGTTGTAAATTCCCCAATTTTTTTCTCTTTGATATATGCTAATTTTTTAATACTTGTCAAGTGGTTAGCAAGTAAATATTGACATATTAGTATGAAGTTTCCCCAAATACAATGATATCCAAATACATGACAAGACCAATATAGGTATGAAGTACTTGATTTAAGATCTCGTTGAATGGGGTATAGTCTAATAGCATGTCTTCCCTAGGCTAGTATATGATGATGAATAGAGGTGTATGTTTCCTAAATACTTAATGCGATGTCTTAAGGAACGTGAGAGGGAAAGTATGTTGTGATGCCCAACTACTTGAAATGATTCTTTAACGATTGTGATAATACATGAATGATTGTAATGTTGAATGAATTATGGTAGTGATGAATGGATGACCGTGATGATGCATGAATGATTTGTGATGAAGAATGATTATGTCTTACTTTTATGTTATCGAGTCATGGGTGTATTTATACATAAAAATAGGGATGTTGTCTAGATCCTGTGTCAGTTTCTCGATAATTCCAATCGAGACATGATTCTCAGAACTCAGTGAACTATAGAACTCTGTTTCCTCAGATAAGTGCGAAGCTTAATAAAGCTCGATAATCTCAGTTATCTCTGTAATCTTTGAATCTTTAGTAACCTAGCCTCAGACCTATAATCAACTCAGTTCTAATAGTATTCAAGTGATTCAATCCTAATCTCAGAAGCGATTCGAGTTATCCATTCAAGCTCTGTATCATCAGTCAGATACCATGATTTGTTATCTTTTCTGTCAGATATG
>NW_025888624.1:0-1200 GCF_002878395.1 Capsicum annuum | reverse complement strand
GTCTTATCAAATCTGTAATGATGAAATATTTTAAAGACTTGCAAGACATCAATCACTGGCTAACTCTTTGTCTCACAATAAAGAAGCTCAGGCCATTTCAAAAGTTACATCAGGTTACTTGGTGCTTCCCACAAGCTGACTGTATTAAAAATCAATACCGGTAGTTACTAACATGAAAGTGGTAAGGCTGGTATTGGTGGAATTGTATGGAATAGTCGAGGCGATATGGTTATGGCATTTTCCATTTCGTTCCGTTGTAGTAGCAGTAATATGGCAGAGGCATTGTGAATATCAAGGATACACTAATTTCACTCTCGAACTAGACTCCACAATCATAACCAACAAGCTGAACAACAATCTTGTCGCTAATATGAAGCTGAAAAAAGTTGTGGACAACATCAAAAGTATCAAGAATAGAATAGGAATTCAAGTAACTCACTGTTTTCGGGAGGGGAATCAAGTTGCTGACTAGTTAGCAAAATTGGCTTCCACCTCTACGCAGATTCTTATCACTCAGTCCCTTTCTCATCTTCCTAGACAGGCTAGAGGTTGCATCCAATTAGATAAATGGATGATGCCTAGTCTTAGATGTAACTATGACAAATCCAACTTCTTTGTTATCTAGCATAGATTTATGTATGTACCAGAAGGCAATATAATTATTTATACCTTCTGGTGGGGTGATATCACTTATGATTGATATCACTAATGGTTGTCTATTGTATCGAGGTCAGGCCTAGCCCCCCTCTGCCCTTTTTTACTAATGGGTTATTGATTTAAAAAGATGAAGAAGAAGAACAAAGTAACAAAATCAAAGATTAACGATGTTTTTATGTTGAGGAATAATGGATTTTCGATTGATTGAGAAATGGGTTTTCTAGAAAATCATAATATTTTATCTTCTGTCTCTATATGTATTAGTCTTGTTTATTAGACAATTCTAATGATTAATTTCTTGTAGACTAAGATGTGTATCTGTCCACGATCTGTTAAATTGAATTGCAGACTGCTCTGCTTCTTTAATCTTGTTTGTCAAATTTCATCCAAGTTTCTGTTAATTATATATATATATACATATAAACATATATAAGTATAAAGCTTGTGGCGTTTGAATTAAAGCAATAATTTTGTTAGTGTGATCAAAAATTACCCTGGCATAAGAAGTGCTGGACCTTTCAATCTTGCATTGTGAATACAAGT
>NW_025888623.1:0-1336 GCF_002878395.1 Capsicum annuum | reverse complement strand
GGATCACATACAGTCTCGCAACAATTAAGTACTCCATTGTAGTGAATAGGGGCTCTCTTGACTTTTTTCCTCCACCGAAAGGAACAAGGCAATGGGGACGCTCTTTCTCTTTTTTTATTCATTTTAGCACGTAGGGTTTGAGCAAGATGGTGGACAAAGCCAGAACTAATGACTGAATTGAACGTTTCAAGGTGGAAAGCAATCGAAATCACTTAATCTCAGTTTCTCACTTACTATATGCAGATGACACCCTAATACTTTGAAGCCATTTAAATTAATATTAACATGACGAAGAGCAAGACATACAATGTTAATGAAGTTCCAAACTTGTCTGATCTCGCAAAGATTTTGGGATGTGAAACAGGTTCTTTCCCTTCCACTTACTTAGGTCTCCCCTTGGTGCAAGTTACAAAGCAACTGAGTTATGGAGTGGAGTGATGGAGAAGGTGGAAAAGAAGGCTGGCAGACTGGTACATGAAGTATTCGTCCATGAGTGGTAGGCTGACTTTAATCAACTGAGTCTTGGACAGTATACCCACTTACACCATGTCCCTCGTACCAATGTCATGCAAGGTGAGGGATCAGGACAAAAGTTGGCTACTAAGCCTATTCAAGTTTCCAATTAGCAAAATTGTCTACTTCTATTTTCTCATTTTAAAACAAAATAAAAAATAACTTTAAGGAAGAATTGGACTACAATGACATATTAAAAACTATGGGAGGTATTTACAAATATACTTAAAACATAAAACTCTAACTCATTTTTTCAATTTCAAATTACTTTTTTCCCTCTTCTAACTTTTTTCTTCTCCATTCTTACTAAAAATTCATTGTTTCTTAAACTTTCTCCTTTTTGAAGCTAGGATTTTATTCCTAAATGTTTTGTCTCCTTCCAAATTTGTAAGTTCTCTACTCTCCGTTAATAGTAATCCTTTTTTTTCAAAAAGAAAAAGGATTCTGTAAATATATGTGATCGATCGGATCAATAATCGATCTCTTCATATATCGATCGGATCGATAAGCAATCTATCCATATATCGTTCGCATTGATAATCGATTTGTCGGATCGATAATCGATTTGTCCATTTATATATCGGATCGATATCGATCTGTTCATATATCAATCGGATCGATAATAGATCTGTCCATAGCAAATAAGGTTTTGAAGTAATTTGTAAAATGTGCAAAAGATTTGGCGGGAAGGGTTTTGTTTAAATTCAGTAAGTTGGTGATTTGTCGAATAATTTGTATCTTTTAAAACTTGTAAATAATTTTTAAATCACAAATAAATTAAAAAATTTCAAAAGTGGGTCATTTCCCTTTAAAAAAAAAACTT
>NW_025888622.1:0-2889 GCF_002878395.1 Capsicum annuum | reverse complement strand
CATTTATCATAGTTTGGGGGTATATTTTTCTCTTTTCATTTTAATTTTTTAATCTCAAATAATTAATTCAAACCCACTAACTGATCCGTTCTCAATTTAAATCCAAGACACACTTATCTAATAAATGTATTTTTTTTCACCCCATATATAGACACAATACAGTAACACTCACTACTATCAGTTTAAGAAAAGACCATTAACCTATAACACCCAAAAATAACACCAAATAAATAAAACCTCTTACGTTTCAATTTTCAGCGAAATTTCATTGGGAAAACACTACCTACCACTGGTCAACACCACATAGGCATCATCTCCGTCGAATAAAAAATACTCCATCGACGAACCATTGTCGCACCCCTATCTTCGGCCACCTCGGGCCTAATAGCCATTTCATCCAACCAGTAAACACCAAATAGTAATAGTGACAATCACTGCAATTTAATTGGAGTTCTCGTGAAGGGAAAAATAAAAGGAGTATCGGATTTGGAACAAAAAATAAAGATCGGGTCGAGTGGATTTGAAATCGAATTCGATAGATTTATTGGCTCAAGTAGTGGATTTGAGTTAATTATTTGTAAAAAAAAATTCAAATAAAAAGGGACAAATATACTTCCAAACTACGATAAATGATACGTATATGCCCTCGTCATACTTTGGGTACACTTATACCCCTGCCGGTAGTGTAAGGGACATATACATACTATTTCATTAATGATAGGGGCATATATGTACTCAAAGCGTGGTGGAGGGGGTGTATATATATATATACACACAATTTGTCATATTTCGGAGATGTTGCACCAGGAATAACAACAACCCTCTTCCAATTCTCCATTAACAACACCAACAATAATACACCAACAATAACAACAATACAATAAACAACAACTAAACACCATCTCCTTCATTTCAATTGAAAAAATATACCCACAAATTCTACTTCACTACTACTAATTTTTTTTTTGTAAAATCATTAATTCATAACACTCAAACACAATACCAAATAAGTTGAATCTCTCACATTTTAATTTTCACTGAAATTTCATTGGAAAACACTACCCACCAGTGGTCAATACCACATAGCCATCATCTCCGTCGAATTGAAATACTCCATCGACAAACTACCGCCACATTTCTAGCTTACCTCCGACCTTATCTCTACTTCCTCCAACCAGTAAACACCAACTAGCAGCATTGATCGTTCACTTCAGTTTGATTGAGGTTCACGTTTAAGAGAAAAATAGATGGATTATCGAGTTTGAAACAAAAATAAAGGACTGATCGAGTTGGTTTGAAATCAGGTTCGATGAGTTTATTGGGTCGGGTAGTAGATTTGAGTTAATTATTTAGGATAAGAAAATTAAAATAAAAAAGAAACACATATACCTCCGAACTATGATAAATGATACGTATATATCCTCCGTCATACTTTGGGTACACATACGCCCCTAGCGTTAGTGTGAGGGATATATACGTACCATTTATCATAGTTCGGAGGTATATGTGTTTCTTTTTTATTTTAATTTTCTTATCCTAAATAATTAACTCAAATCTACTACCCGACCCAATAAACTCATCGAACCTGATTTCAAACCAACTCGATCAGTCCTTTATTTTTGTTTCAAACTCGATAATCCATCTATTTTTCTCTTAAACGTGAACCTCAATCAAACTGAAGTGAACGATCAATGCTGCTAGTTGGTGTTTACTGGTTGGAGGAAGTAGAGATAAGGTCGGAGGTAAGCTAGAAATGTGGCGGTAGTTTGTCGATGGAGTATTTCAATTCGACGGAGATGATGGCTATGTGGTATTGACCACTGGTGGGTAGTGTTTTCCAATGAAATTTCAGTGAAAATTAAAATGTGAGAGATTCAACTTATTTGGTATTGTGTTTGAGTGTTATGAATTAATGATTTTACAAAAAAAAAATTAGTAGTAGTGAAGTAGAATTTGTGGGTATATTTTTTCAATTGAAATGAAGGAGATGGTGTTTAGTTGTTGTTTATTGTATTGTTGTTATTGTTGGTGTATTATTGTTGGTGTTGTTAATGGAGAATTGGAAGAGGGTTGTTGTTATTCCTGGTGCAACATCTCCGAAATATGACAAATTGTGTGTATATATATATATACACCCCCTCCACCACGCTTTGAGTACATATATGCCCCTATCATTAATGAAATAGTATGTATATGTCCCTTACACTACCGGCAGGGGTATAAGTGTACCCAAAGTATGACGAGGGCATATACGTATCATTTATCGTAGTTTGGAAGTATATTTGTCCCTTTTTATTTGAATTTTTTTTTACAAATAATTAACTCAAATCCACTACTTGAGCCAATAAATCTATCGAATTCGATTTCAAATCCACTCGACCCGATCTTTATTTTTTGTTCCAAATCCGATACTCCTTTTATTTTTCCCTTCACGAGAACTCCAATTAAATTGCAGTGATTGTCACTATTACTATTTGGTGTTTACTGGTTGGATGAAATGGCTATTAGGCCCGAGGTGGCCGAAGATAGGGGTGCGACAATGGTTCGTCGATGGAGTATTTTTTATTCGACGGAGATGATGCCTATGTGGTGTTGACCAGTGGTAGGTAGTGTTTTCCCAATGAAATTTCGCTGAAAATTGAAACGTAAGAGGTTTTATTTATTTGGTGTTATTTTTGGGTGTTATAGGTTAATGGTCTTTTCTTAAACTGATAGTAGTGAGTGTTACTGTATTGTGTCTATATATGGGGTGAAAAAAAATACATTTATTAGATAAGTGTGTCTTGGATTTAAATTGAGAACGGATCAGTTAGTGGGTTTGAATTAATTATTTGAGATTAAAAAATTAAAATGAAAAGAGAAAAATATACCCCCAAACTATGATAAATG
>NW_025888621.1:0-3560 GCF_002878395.1 Capsicum annuum | reverse complement strand
AGCTATGTTGAGAAGTTTATAAAAATATATAAAAATTATATGTTATAGGAACCAAGCAGCAAAGTAGACTTATGGTCTAACAACAAAAATGAAACTCACTTTAAGTTTTATTGTTTTGTTTGATGAGGTTTCTATTCCCTTCCGAATACTTATTTTGAGATAGATGGAGACCGATAAACTAATTATTGTTGAAGATTTTCAAACTATTTTCACTGTCTTCATTTTTCTTAGATTACAGACACATGACATGAATTTAAATTAATGATTAAGATTTAAGTTAATTAAAGTTGATTTTCTTATATTCTAAATCTTTTTTATTAAAAATTCTTAATCAACCACTGCTCAATCAAACACCTTTTCTCGAAAAAACAATATGTATAAAACATCATACAAAATAGCTTCGAAGGCCATTCAAAATGGATGAAAGGAAAATGTTAAACAATAGAAATACTTTTCTCAAATACATATCACACACACACACATAGGCTAGCCGGCATACATGCATACAATCGTACATATAAATACATACACTGATCGTCGTACATACATTAAGTATTAAAAAAAATTAAAAAAAAAATCGTGTATTTAAAGAAAAAATAACATAAAGATACACATTGACTTACTATATTTACGTAAATTCCCACCCTTACAAAGTAATTGTAAGAATCCCAACTAATTATGTACCTTCATTGGATGTATCAAGAGATAATTATGAATCTCGACAGACCCAAAATCAGAAAAAATATATCGGAAGTTAATTATGTATCTTCACAAAAAAATGTATCTTCATTGGATGTATTATGTATCTCGGCAGATCCAAAATCGAAAATAAATGTATCGAGAGCTAATTATGTGTCTTTACAAATTAAAAAATGTATCTTCATTGGATGTATAAGGAGCTAATTATGTATCTTGACAGATCCAAAAATCAAAATTTTCAGTAATTAACCTTCAAACCGTCAGGATTTATGTTGTTTGGCCTAATTTTTAAGTGTTACTAAAGTAGATATTTAGTGGGACATAATTTTCAGAAAAAAATAACATAAACATACATCTTAACTACTTACCATATTTTCACAAATTCCCAATCTTACAAACTAATTACAAAAATTCCCTAATTATGTATTTTCGTTGAATGTATTAGGAACTTATTATGTATCTCGACAGATCTGAAATTGAAAAAATGCATTCAGAGCTAATTATGTATCTTTACAAAAGAAAAAATGTATCTTTGTTGGATGTATATGTATCTCAATGAACCTAAAATTTAAAAAAAAATTGCCGAGAGCTAATTATGTATCTTTACAACGGAAAATATGTAACTTCGTTGGATGTATCGGGAGCTAATTATGTATCTCGACAGACCCAAAATTAAAATTTCAATAACTATATAAAATATGTAAATTTTATGTCATAAACCTCCAATCTGTCAAAATTTATGTTGTTTGCCTTAATTTTAAAGTATTACTAAAGTAGATGTTTAGTGGGCTTAAATCATTAAATCGCGTAATTTTCCCTTAGAGATTGGTCTTGTATAATGGGCTTGAGAAATGAACTGATAATGGGCCATATTTTTAGTTGTAAATGGGCCATGTTAAGATGGGCCATTGACCTTTGCTTCATAACCAGTTTGGGTTCATATAGAGATGAGCAACCTTTTGGGCTGTCAATTTGATTGGGCTTGTTTTGAAATTTTTTGAAATTTTTGTGGGCGATGTATGAAGTATAACATAGTTAAGTCTTTAACCAAGTTACATAATAATACTTGGGGAAAGGACATGAGATGACCATTTTAAGAAAAAATGGCCCATAATTGAAAAGGTAGACATGTTATAGCCAGTCGGCTAAAGTAATTCCCCTTTTTAGTCATTTGGCCCCATTGGGCATATGCAGTCTCTACACTCAATTGATATACTTTTATACCACATTGATACATTTTTATACTATATTGATACACTTTTTTAAAAAGGGAAAGGAAATTCTATGCAAGCACATGCAGATCCTATATCCAATTGATACTCTTTTATACCACATTAATACACTTTTATACTGCATTGATATACTTGCGGTGTCCATATACTCAATTGATACTCTCTTATACTAGATTGATACATTTTTTAGAATGCATGTAAAAACTATATAGAGTCGTATAAAATATGTATCTAAATAATAATTGTAGTTAAAAATTGTATAGAATGTGTATAAAAATGCTATAATTATTATATAGAATATGTATATAAATAGAAACTGTATCATTATTATATATAAATATATATCTTTAACAATTGTATTGTATTAAAAGTATATAGTATTGTATTTTACTGTATAAATAAGTAAAACTAAACAAAACAAATAGTATGTTATTTTAATAATGTTGGTGAATGCAAAATAATTTTATTTTTTTTAAAAAAGGCAATTACTCATTTGTTTAAAAAGAATAAAAAAGAGTAGAATCTTTAAAAAGGAGCCAAAAAAGTCTAGGTTGAATTTTAAGATAAATTTAACAGGTTGGACCATGTCTTCCACTGTTTAGAGGTACCAATCTTATTTTGTGTGTTGCATTTTATTATGTGTACTAGGTACTGTTTTACTATCTTTTTTTGTTGGGAAAAGAAAAAAAAGGTTGACTGAGTTAAGGTTATGTCGGTGGTTATTTACTGGGTATTTAGTTATGGGTGCTATTTTTGTGGTATTATTTTAGTTTTAAGTGCTATTTTTGTCCTTTTTCCATAATACCTTAAATAAATTGATTAAACTATAAAATATAGAAATATTTAGGGTGGACCAGGTGAATATCCCATGTACAGTTACCAAGTGTAACTCCTTCATCTTTGAAATTTTTGTTGGTGAATTGCACAGATACTCAGTTCTGATGCTACATGTTATTTGTGCCAGTATTATAATTTTTTTTTTGATACGTGTAGTAGTCTATACACTTCAAAGAAATTCAGATATACAGTTCTCATCAAGAAGAAAATCTTTAAGCTTGTTATCCAGGAACTTGTTCAGAAATATCGTAATAAAAAAAATATAGGAACTGCCGCTAGGTACTTGATCAAATAGGAATATAGGATTATCCACTTCTTATAAAACCTACACGAAAAGGATTTTTTCCCACAAGGTTGGAAATAAAAACTATTCTACCAACACGAAGTTTGTGAATAAGTAATTGTCATAATGAAAAAGAAATATCCATTTTTCTGCTAGTATGATGGGTTGTACTCATAGTCAGTGAATTTTATTTTGTCAAAGTAACTTTAGACACAATATTTAAAGTTTCATATTGCTGAAGTTGTAGTTCAATCATATAGCTTGGAGTGTCTTGAATAATGTAACAAAATTCATTGTTAATCATGTTTAGCAATATATTATTAAAAACTCATTCTCCACAATCTATTTAACGATAGGCTAATAATGATATATGTAACAATTTTTTTTTATCCATAAAATATGAATCAACAACTAGACATTCATGCACATTTCAAAATTTTAGTGGATATTTTCTTGACGAATAATGAAACGATGACTTCAATTGAAACATTAACTAAATTAGAAAAAAA
>NW_025888620.1:0-10686 GCF_002878395.1 Capsicum annuum | reverse complement strand
TGTTGATAACAAGTGAACATAATCTTCTAGTTGATTCAATCGTATCAATATATGTCGTGAATCCATCACCCCTATAGTACATTCTCATTTGATACCACATTGAACTGGGATAGATTTGCGTAGTGCATTAATATCCGTCTTACCATAAGAGAACTTACCAATGACTACATACTGTAAATTCTCGTGTATTATTAAGGACTTCACCTCAGATGACTTCCATGTCACAGTTGATTCCCCGTGCATCATTATGACTGGTTTAGGAGGAAGCCAATTGTTTTCATGCATCTAAGGTTTATTCTTCAATAAGTCTGCATACTTCGATGCCACACACTGCTGCTTCTCTCCTTCTACAATCTTTTTCTTCGTAGATTCGTCCGGTGGATCAGCTCTACCGGAATTAGTAGCCATAGTTGCCGAAATTCAATTAATGTTTTAAGTTTTTGCATGCGCCATTATTGGAGTTCCATCATTGTCAGAGAATCCAAACAAAAATTGAAACGAGGGAGTTGATCTGCTTAAACTTTAACAATTAAAAAGAAATATGTTCTCGTCTTTCCATTATTGATATTTGTCGGCTTCTATTTCAAAAAAATAGTGCTACATGTAATGCGTTGCCACAACATCACCATCTGAAATTAGAAATACTAAGATCATTTATATCAAATCTTTAAACAAAGATAAAATAAATCAACCCATAAAATTCACCGAGAAAATAGAAAAACAAATATTAATAATAAAGCAAAAGCTAACCTACGCAACCGAAAGAATCAATTACAAAAAGTAATATTCACTATAAACTTCTCACGACCCAAAAATGAGGGTCATGATGGCACTTGTCACTGCATACCTTGACAACTAAGCCTATCACCCAAACTGATACAAAAAGAGGGAAATACAAAAATATCCTGAGGTAAGGCTTCTAGAATGAAGCTGAACCATACAAGTAATCATAACAATGCAGAAAGTACAATCCAAAATACCGATCATGCCCAAAACCATGGGTCAATAGTGTAAGAACTACTAATACAATCCAGGAGTCAAATACATAAGATAAATACCCACAAGGGAATAATATTTGTCTCTGAATACTAATAAAGACATAACTACTATAGAAATATAGAAGTGAACTCTAGACACATAAATGTCAAACCGCTACCTTGGAAGCAACAATAATCGCCCGAGTCAAGCAAGCTGAGGCTCACTCGAGCTAGGACCTGCACCAAAAGGGCGCAGTAGGCATGAGTACGATCCACTTGTACTCAGTAAGTATCTTAGGCTGGCCAAGAAAAACACACAATAAAGCATGCAAAATATACACTAAGGGAACGTCACCTATAATCAAAAAATGTGCTACAACGGTAGCCCACACCACTTGCCTAACTGTTCTAATATATCATATATATTGCAACATCACAACCAGAAAGAACACCAATATGCATCATGTCACATATAAGTAGAATAATGGGGAACATGCAGATGAAAGATCATTAAATACATGTAAAAGAAGATAAGACAATTACACAAATGGCAAGTCAATATGGAAATACAACACAATAAAGTAAGTGCAATGTATATGATGATGACGATGATGATGCACAAGGTTGTCGTACAACCTCCAGGATTGTCGCACAATTCCCGCATACACCTAAGGAGGCAAGCCTACCAATGCAAGACCCATGGGGGGCTCGTCAACCCGTATACAATCCACATATATCATATCTTCTTTCCAACAATCCCTCAGAAAGGTGTTATCAGGTTTTGCCATTATTTCTCAGATGTTGCCACGGTGGTACCAATGTTTCATAAATGAGTATAATATAAAGGTGTAATGCTCACAACCAACTATATGATATATTTCCATAACTACCCACATGATATATTTCTACAACCAACCACAATGATCATTTCCACAACCGCATTAGTCAATATCTACTCATTATTTTTGTTTAATCCATGAATTTCCATATGTCTCACATGCCAATAAAGTATGAATATAATCACAATATACCAATGGTACCACATTAATCACTTTAAAAACACAATACAATTATTCACATGTATTCAAGGCTATCAATATCACATAGGACCCCACCGATCACATATATCACATTATATCTCAATTTTGATGATTATATCATATATAGGCCCCCACACAACGACAAGACATAAGATAGCCATTTTTTATGATTAGTTTCCACCCTTAACTTGCATTCGGTATCATCATTTACTACCCAACCCTATCAAAAAGAGTTATGTCATAACCTACCTAAAAAGAAAAAATCGGGATGCTACACTTTGAACCCAGGACCTTACTTTACATGAACATTCTCGAACTCCACTAAAAACATCAAATATGAAATCTATGTGTCAAAATAAAATAAATGATACTCATATTGATTACTTTTGGTTCGGAGTCAAAATGGACCCCCAAAATGGGATTTCCAAAAAAAAAAAAGAGCAATTGAAACTTTACTTCAAAAACATGTTCCCTACATTTTTAGGAACCTACAGCTGAAATCTAAAGTTAATTCAAGTCAAAAATGAGGTTCAAATCGAAGAAAAACCATTTTTGAGCTTTACCAGGTAAATTCTTTGAAATCCGGTTTAAAATCAAGAATTGAAGTTGTTTTGAAGGTTAAATTGATGAAAAACTCATAATTATAAGATAAAAATATTATTCAAGTGAAAATGAGTGAAATTAAAATTTAAAATCAAGCCTAAAATTAACAGGGTTTTGAGAAATTTATCAAGAAATTACGAAGAAAATGGTGAATTCTTACCTTAAATCCGTAATAAAATCAAGAAATAGGTATTAATCTAGCTTCTCAAGCTCCCATACTATTTTTGGGTTTAACTCTCAAGAGGCTAGATCAAAATGAGCAAAATAGATCCAAAAACTAGTTTAATAGTCCATAAAATCTGCAGTGGTAAGGAAAAAGTTGTTTTTCTTATTTTAAGTCCCATCCGGAATTTGATGGGGTGCCCAGGATTCATTCGGAATCCGATATATGCAAATAAGCTATGTAAACATACTAAGTCCAGCATTTCGAACGCAATGGAAATATCAAATTTTAAAAAAAAACATCATTTTCACAAAGTTGACCCCCGAAATTCAAAATCATAATTTTCCTAATCGAGGGTTCGAAATAAGATTTAAAAGTCATAAAATTAAACCAAACATGCCAACACCCTAAAATCGACATTGCAGATCTACTAGCGAAGTCGAATTTTCCATCTGAGATCCATTTGATCAAATGTGGATCCCACACCCATATTTTCAATTTTCCAACTTTCCGATCAATAGGTCAAAATGAGCTCAGGTGCACTGAAACCCAAACCAAAGGTCTACCTAGCCTAAAATCGATATTCTGGAGCTGCTGGCGCAACCCGTTCAGCCATCCATCGCACGGATCAAAAGATAACCCCATAAGTCTAAAATAAGGCTCTCATAGACATCAAAAATCATAATATTGTAATAATGGTACCAAAATGCATCGTAAACCATGTCAGTCACTCCCACACCCTAGAAATACCATAATGCAACTACGGAGAGGGGTAAAACAGTTAAATCACACAAAATCACAAATTTCACGTATTTCATCAAATGTTTAGGTCATTACATCATCCACCACTAAAAATCTAATTTATCCTCGAACTAAGGCAAAGAAAAAATCTAATTTATCCTCGAACTAAGGCAAAGAAATACATGAATCAATGAAGAGATGAGGATAAGAACTATGCATATCAAACTCGAACTCCTAAGTAGCTTTATCTAGAGGTCGATGTCACTATTGGACCTTAACCACAGGGATTACTCTAGATTGCAACCGCCTAAGATCCCTAGCCAAAATGGAGATCCGCTCCTCAACAAATGACAACCGCTCATTTAGCTGAACTGACTCCCAACAAATAATATGAGACTCATTAAGAATATAGCGACAAATCATAGAAACATAAAAAACTGGATGAACAATTGATAGATCAGGGGGCAAAGCCACATTACTAATAATTCGAAGAATCTCAAATGGACCAATATACATGGGGCTAAGCTTGACCTTCTTCCCAAACCTTATCACACCTTTCATGGGTGAAACTCGAAGGAAAACACGATCACTAACACCCAATCTCAAGGCACAAAGTCTACGATCAGCATAGCACTTCTGCCTACTCTAAGCCGCTCTAAGTATACCCTAAATAACCTAAACTCTATCCAAAGACTCATGAAGCAAGTCCGTACCTCGAGGTCTTACCTCTGAAACATCGAACTAATCTACTGGGGAGAGAAAACGCCTATCATACAATGCCTCAAAAGGAGCCACATCAATACTACAGTGGTAGCTATTATTATATGCAAACTCCGCTAAAGCTAAAAACAGCTCCCACTAGCCACCAAAATCCATCACGCATGCGCGAAGCATCCTCTAAAACCAAGATAGTCCGCTATGACTAGCCATCAGTCTGAGGGTAAAATGTTAAGCTAAGATCAACCCAAGTACCCAACTCATCCTGAAAATTCTTTCAAAAGTGAGATGTGAACACAGAACTTCAATTTGAAATAATAGACACAGGCACACCATGCAGACAAAATCTCAAGAATACAGATACGAGCCAACCTCTCAGCACTGAATGAGACCTGAACCAAAATAACATAAGTTGATTTAGTCAATCAATCCACGATGAACCAAACACTATTAGAACCATGAGATGTACAAGGCAAACCAGTCACAAAGTCCATGATGATCCATTCCCACTTCCATTCAGGAATAGGTAACCTTTGAAGTAACCCACCAGGCCTCATATGCTCGGCTTCACCTGCTAACAACATAAGCAACGAGCTATAAAATCTGCTATATCTCGCCTTATACCACCCCACCAGTAATACTACCTCAAATCAAGATACATCTTAGTCACACCTGGATGGATAGAATATCTAGAATAATATGCCTCCTCCAAGACCAACCTAATCCAGTAACCCACTCTCGGCACACAAACTCAGCCTTCAATCCATAAAACTCTATCTGAATTAAGTAAGGCATTCTTAGCCTCCCCACTCAATACCTAATTTTGAATCGACCTCAATCTAATATCATTAAACTGACAAACTTGAATCTGCAACATCAAAGAAGATCTAGCATCCACAAATACCAAAACACGTTCCGATGTTGAAATATCAAGCCTAACTATCTAATTAGCTAAATACTGAACTTCTAAGGCCAAAGGCCTCCCCTGGGTCAAAAGATGCGCCAAGCTACCCATGCTAGTCGACTTTCAGCTCAAGGTATCCACAACCACATTAGCCTTGCCTGGATGGTAAAGAATAATTAAGTCATAATCCTTAAGCAACTCAAGCCAACGACGCTACCTCATATTAAGATCTCTCTGGGTGAAAAAGTGTTGAAGGCTACGATGATCTGAGAAGATCTCACAATGAACTCCATACAAGTAGTGCCTCCACAACTTCAAGGCAAACATAATTGGGCACAACTTTAAATCATGGGTGGGATAATTACTCTCATGAGGCTTCAACTGAAGAGATGTATACGCAATTATCTTGCCCTTCTACAGCAACACAATACCTAACCCAACACCTAAAGAATCACAAAAGATGGTAAAGCCCATGCCTTCCTTGGACAAAGCCAATATAGGAGCTGAAGTCAACAAATCCTTAAGCTTTTGAAAACTCGCCTCACAAGCATCGAAACACTGAAAAGAAATCTTCTTCTGGGTCTACCTGGTCAATAGAGCTGCAATGGATAAAAAACCCTCAACAAAATATAGATAATACCCAGCCAAGAAAACAAAACTCCGAATCTCAGTGGGCAAAGTAGGTCTATCCCAATCATGAACAGTTGTAACCTTGGTTGGATTAACCATAATAGCTTTCTTATTCACTACATAACCTAAGAAAGAAGCAGACTCCAACCAAAACCACCACTTAGAGAACTTAGTATACAACTTCTCATCCCTCAATCTCTGAAGCACAATCAAAAAATGCTCTTTATGCTCAACCTCACTCTTGGAATACACCACGATATCATCTATAAATATAATAACAAAGGAGTCGAGATACGATCAAAACACTCAGTCCATCAACTCCATGAATGTGGTAAGGGCATTGGTCAATGCAAAGGACATCACCAAGAACTCATAATGACAATATCGAGTCCAAAAAGTTATTTTCAGAATATTCAAAGCTCTAATCCTCAACTGGTGATAACCGAATCTCAAATCAATCTTTAAAAGCACCGCAGCACCCTAAAGCTGATCAAATAAATCATCGAAGCGAAGAAGAGGATACTTATTCTTTACCGTCACCTTATTCAACTGTCGATAATTAATACACATCCGCATAAACCCATCCTTTTTCTTCATAAACACGACAGGCGCACCCCAAGGTGAAAAACTTAGGTCAAATAAATCCTTTATCCAACAAATCCTGTAACTGATCCTTCAGTTCCTTTAACTCTACTGTGGTCATCCTATAAGGAGAAAAAGAAATGGGCTTGGTGCCCGGCTCAATATCAATAGCAAATCAATATCTCGATACATAGGCATACCATGCAAGTCCGTAGAAAACACATCCATAAGCTCACAAACAACATGAACAGAATCCAAGAAAGGAGGTGATGCAAAATTAGTGTCATGAATATGAGCCAAGTAACATAAAGATCCCTTCTCAACTAATTTATGAGCCTGGACAAAAGATATAATCCTTTTAAGACCTGAATGAAGTACACCCTTTCAAGCTATCCTTGGCACACCCGGTGAAGCTAAAATCACAGTCTTAGCAAAATAATCTAAGACGACATCATAAGGAGAGAACCAATCCATTCCTAAAATAACATCAAAATCGACCATATCTAATACAAGCAAATCTACCAAAGTCTCACGATTGGCAAAAGTCACAACACAAGATCAATGTGCCTAATCCACTACTAAAGAATCACCTACCAGAGTAGATACACAAATAGGCATGGAAAGAGGCTCACTAACAGAATCAAAATCCAAAAACAATACACAGACACAGAAGAAATTTGATCCGAGATCAAATAATACAGATGCAGTCTAAAATAAATGAGGACGATACCTGTAATCACAATATCAAAATCCTCTATCTCAGATCTGGTTGGTATAGCATAACACTGATCATGACCACAAACTGCCTGGGTGGCCCTGCGACCACCCCCACAAGCTCTACTACCTCTACCCCTCACACCTCTGGTAGTACACCTATCCCTCACAGATAATATAGGAGTAGCCCAAATCACCTGGTGGGGATAGTCCTTAGCCACAAGGTCAATCTCATCACACACATAGCAACCTCTACGACTAGTCTCAACAAGAGAAGGTATAACTGGGCCTAAACATCCACCTTAAAATATTGAACTAGAAGATCCAACACCTAAACTCTATAAATCCGCCTGCACTAGCCTACCTTGGTATCCACAAGAACCTTTAAAATCTCTGCCTCAAAAGGTCTGAAGCCTGAACTCACCAAAACATCGAGCCTTTCTGGCACCTCTATGAGATGCACTAAGAATACCCTCTGTCCTCTTAGCATGATCCACCATACTCTAGAAAGAAACCCCAAACATAACCATTTGAGATGTAGCAAACTAAAACAAATTCAACCCTTCACGAACTTTCAAATCTTTATAGACTTAATAGATATGCTATCATAGAAATATCTGGACAAGGCATAGAAGAATGTCTTATACTCAAAAACTGTCATGGAGCCCTGTTCTAAATGATCAAACTCGTTCCGCATAGAATCTCTTAAATTAAAAGGCACAAATCCCTCCAAGAAGGCATCAACAAACTGATCCCAAGTTATTTCAGGAGAATAACAAGGTCTACAGCTCACAAATGACCTCCACTAATCTCTAGCACCATCTCTCAACTGATAGGATGAAGTATAAGCCACACTATTCATGCAGAAAGAGTGAAATACAACTCAAAATACAAGGTATGAAAGAACTTCGCAGAATAAAATAAGTAAAGTTTCTGAAAGACGTCCTATAGCCTCTCAAAGATAGATACGGACGTCTACGTACCGATCTGGGAGACTCTATTAGACATCTCATTCTTACACTATTGAGACCAATGAAACTTGGCTGCTCTGATACCAATTTGTCACGATCCAAAAATGATAGTCATAATGGCACTTGTTGCGGCATACCTTGACAAGTAAGCTTATCACCCAAACTAATACAAAAAGAGAAAAAGATAGAAATATCCTAAGGTAAGGCTTCTAGAACGAAGTCAAACCTTACAAGTAATCATAATAATGTGAAAAGGACTATTCAAAATACCATGCCCAAAACCAGGTATCAATAGTGTAAGAACTACTAATACAATCCAGGAGTCAAATACATCAAAAAAAATACCCACAAGGGAATAATATTTGTCTCTGAATACTAATAAAGATATAACTTCTATAGAAAGATAGAGGTGAACTCCGGACACATAAATGTCCAACCGCTATTTTGGAAGCTCAACAACCGCCCGAGTCAAGCAAACTAAGGTACAGTCGAGTTAGGACCTGCACCAAAAGGGTGCAGTAGGAACGATTACGGTCTACTTTTACTCAATAGGTATTATAGGTCGACCAAGCAAAGTAGTAAATAAAGTATACAAAATATACACTAAGGGCACGTCACCTGCAATAAGAAAATGTTCCACAATGTTAGCCCACACCACTTGGACTAACAGTTCTAATATATCACATATATTTCAACATCACAACCAGATAGAACACCAGTATGCATCATATCACATATTAGAACAACGGGGAACATGCAGATACAAAATCATTATATACATGTAAAAGAAGATAAGACAACTACATAAATGACAAGTCAATATGGCAATACAACACAATAAAGTAAGTGCAATGTAGATGATGATGATGATGATGCACGAGGCTATTGTACAACCTATGGGATCATCGCATAATCCTCATATATAGCTACGGAGGTAAGCCTCCTAATGAAGGACCCACGGAGGGTTCGTCAACCCATATAAAATCCACATATATCGTATCTTCTTTCTGGCACATCCCTCGAAAAGGTGTTATCAGGTGTTTCCAGTGTTTCTCAGATGTTACCACTGTGGTACCAATGTTTCATGAATGAGTATGATATAAAGATGTAATGCTCACAATCAATAACAATGAGTATTTCTACAACCAATCACATTATATATTTTCACAACCAACCACATGATATATTTCCATAACCAACCACAATGATACATTTCCATAACCACATGAGCCAACATTTACTCATTATTTTTGTTTCATCCATGAATTTTCACATGTCTCATATGCTAATAAAGTATGAATATAATCACAATACACCAGTGGTACCAAACTAAGTATTTTATCAACACAAATAAATATTCACATGTATTCAAGGCTATCAATATCACATAGGATCCCACACGGTCACACATATCACATAATATCTCAATTTAGATAATTATATCACATATAGGCCCCCACACGGGCACAACATATAGATAGCCATTTTTCATGATTAGTTTCACTCTTAACATGCATTTTGAATCATTATTTACTATCTAGTCCAGTCTAAAAGAGTTAAGTCATAACCTACCTCAAAAGTCAAAATCGATCCGCTACAATTTGAACCCACAACCTTACTTTTCATGAATAATCTCGAACTCCGCTATAAATATCAAATATGAAATGTATGCATCAAAACAAAATCAACGACACCCATATTGACTACTTTTGGTTCGGGCGTCAAAACGGACCCCCGAAACGGGTTTTTGAAAAAGAAGAGCAAAATTGAAACTTTACTTCAAAAATATGTTCCCCATTTTTTAGGAACCTACAGATGAAAACCCAAGTTAAATTGAGTCAAAACGAGGTTCAAATTGAAGAAAAACTATTTTTCAGCTTTACCGGATAAATTCTTTGAAATCTAGGTTAAAATCAAGCATCGAGGTTGTTTTGAAGGTTAAATTAATGAAAAACTAGTAATTATAAGATAAAAATATTATTCATATGAAAATGAGTGAAATTGGAGTTTAATACCAAGCCAAAAAATTTTGGGTTTTTGAGAAATTTATCAAGAAATTACTAAGAAAATGGTGAATTCTTATCTTAAATCCGTAATAAAATTAAGAAATAGGTGTTAATCTAGCTTCCCAAACTCCCACGAGCTTTAATTTTAATCTCTCATATTATTTTAGGGTTTAAATCTCAAGAGGCAAGATCAAAATGAGCAAAATGGACCCAAAAACTATTTTAATAGTGCAGAAAATCTGCACTGGCAAGGAAAAAGCTGTTGTTTTTCTTATTTTAAGTTCAATTTGAACTCTGATAGGGTGTCCGGAATTCGTTCGGAGTCTGATATATGCAAACGAACTATGCAACCATACTAATTCAACGTTCTGAACGCGATGACGATATCATATTTTCAAAAAAATATCGTTTTTACAAAATTGATCTTCGAAACCCGAAATCATAATTTTTCAAATTGAGGGTCAAAATGAGATTTAAAAGCCGTAAAATCATACCAAATATGCTAACACCCTAAAATCAACATTTCGGATCTGCTGGCAAAGTCGAATTTTCCATCTGAGGTCATTTCGACCAAATATGGGTCCACACCCATATTTTTAATTTTTTAATTTTCCGATCAATAGGTCGAAATGAGCTCA
>NW_025888619.1:0-1022 GCF_002878395.1 Capsicum annuum | reverse complement strand
ATCATCACATTCAGAACAAGGAATAAAATGAGCCATCTTGGAAAACCGATCCACCACGATAAAAATACTACCCCGCCCCCTTCTAGTCCTCGGCAATCCCAACATGAAGTCCATTGATATGTCAAGCCAAGGACGCAAAGGGGTGGACAATGGGATGTACAACCCGTGGGGTTGGAGTCGTGACTTGGCTCCTTTGCACTCAATATATTGGCCGCAAATCTAGGCCACATCCTTGTGCATTCTAGGCCAATAAAATTGTTTTTCCAAAATTTTGAGGGTTTTCTCGACCCCAAAATGGCCCATTAGACCGCCATTGTGTGCTTCCCTGACAAATAATTCTCTCCACGAACTTGAGGGAACACACAATCGTCTACCTTTAAACAAGTATCCATCAAATTTGGTATAGGGATGGGAACCCCTATCCGTAACCCACCTATCCCTATCCAACTCTTCACTTTCCCTATAGATAGGAGCGAAGTGAGGGTCCTCAGGATATAAAGACTTGAGGCTCTCAAACCCAATCAACTTAGACGACAAAGTAGACACAAGTACATATTTTTTGGATAAAGCATCGGCAACCACATTATTTTTACCCTTCTTGTATTGAATAACATAAGGGAAAGTTTCAAGAAATTCAATCCATTTGGCATGCCGCCGGTTAAGCTTGTCTTGTGCCCGTAGATGCTTCAAGGATTCATGATCCGTTTAGATCATGAATTCTTTAGGCTACAAATAATGTTGCCAAGTGGCCAAGGCTCTAATCAAGGCATACAACTTTAAATCATACGTAGAGTAGTTTAGAGTTGCTCCTTTGAGATTTTCGCTAAAGTAGGCAATAGGCTTCAATTCTTGCATTAAAATCGTGCCTATGCCAACTTTGCTAGCATCACATTCGACCTTAAAGTCTTGTCAAAATTCAGCAATTGTAGCAAAGGGGTCAAGATGAGCATAGCTTTCAAGTCCTCAAAGGCCTTAGCTTGTTCATCTCCCCACTTGAAAGGCCGATCTTTTTTAATCACTTC
>NW_025888618.1:0-2705 GCF_002878395.1 Capsicum annuum | reverse complement strand
TTGTATAT
Source organism: Capsicum annuum (assembly GCF_002878395.1). Classification (NCBI taxonomy): domain Eukaryota; kingdom Viridiplantae; phylum Streptophyta; class Magnoliopsida; order Solanales; family Solanaceae; genus Capsicum; species Capsicum annuum. The sequence continues at coordinate 2,697 of NW_025888618.1, read as the reverse complement.
TTTGAGCCTTATACATTTTATTTAATTTCAGTCTAACCCAGCCCACTTGTCACTTTGTATATAATACATTCATCAGTTGAACAGAAGAAGCAGAATAACAAAAATATCTATCCCATTTTCCTCTCTTTAGAAGCTTCTCAGATCCAAGCTGAGTCCGAGTCATTTTTCTCAATAAGATGTGATTTTCCATGAACATATCTTTCCCTGCACCTCTTCCTCGTCTTCCCATCTTTTCGCTCCTTCTGCGCATATTCCTGAACTACCCATCTCCAATACTTTTGTCCCTTCCCTTGCTGTGCCTTCTGGTTCTACTACTTTTTCCACTTGTCTTCTCCCTCTTAGAAAATCTTCTAGAGTTCCTATAGTTCCTTCTTACCTGGCTGATTATGTGTGCACCTCTGTCAGTAGCTCTAAAGACTGTTCACATAGGGGTGTGCATTGATCGGTTCAATTCGATTTTATATATTATCAGTTCTATTTATCGGTTTTTGATTTTTAAATATGCTAAACCAATAACCAAACTAATAAGATATTTTTTTATCGATTTTTGATTTATCGGTTTTTAGTCCTTAACAGTTCGGATTTCGGTTTAATCGATAAGAAAATACTCATAAAATAGAAATAGTAGTAACTAACATGAAAAAAAATCAAATCTTAGTTTAAACCAAAAATCCTATATAATGTGTTTTAATTTACAAGAATCTTCAAGTTTGAACTAAATGTTGTTAGGAGAAATTAAGAGTTTGTATAATTGAAATAATAGGTTTGTTAATTGGCAGAAATTAAAGAGAAATATATAATAAGTCATATATATATATATATATATATATATATATATATATATATATATATATATATATATATATATATTCTTATTGGGTTATCGGTTTACCAAATAACCCAATAAGAAAAAATCAAACCGAACCAATGACCCAATATTTTTTTTATAAAACCATTAACAAACTGTTAACCCAATAATCCAATAACAATAAACCAATAACATTTTTATCGGTCGATTCGGTTTTTGAACACCCCTAGTTCCACATCTTCAGTGGATTCCTTGAGAGAGCCTATATTTTATCACCAAGCAGCCTCAAATCCTGCATGGCAGGAGGCAATGCTGAAAGAATTTTAGGCTTTATAGTTGAACAATACTTGGGATATAGTCCTTTTTACCTCTTCGGAAAAAGGTTATTCCATGCAAATGGGTCTATAAAATCAAACAAAGAGCTGATAGTTCCATTGAAAAATATAAAGCTCGATTAGTCATTCGAGGTGATGTTCAACAGGAAGGGGTTGATTTTACTGAAGCATTTTCCCCTGTAGTCAAGTTGACAACTGTCAGGTGTTTGTTATCTATGGCTGCTAAGAAGGGTTGGATTGTACATCAGCTTGATGTAAATAATGTTTTCTTACATGAGGTTTTTCTTTAGGATGTTTACATAAAAATCCCTCAAGAGATGTCTGTCTCCATTTCATCTGTTGTACCTTTGTCATCTTTGGCTTGCAAGCTCAATAAATCCTTTTATGGGCTCCGCCAAGCCTCTAGGCAGTGGTATGCCAAACTTAGTCCTGCCCTCCAATCAAAGGGATTTCTTCCCAGCATGAATGATTATTCATTATTTCTCAAGGCTGCTGGTAGTAATCTCACTGTCATTGCAGTTTATGTGGATGATATTTTGGTTTGTAGTGATGATTTAGCTGAAATTTCCCAGTTAAAATAGTTTCTTGATGATTAATTCAAGATTAAAGATCTTGGAGAGATACATTATTTCTTGGTCTTGAAGTGAATAAAGTTTCTCAAGGGTACTTGGTCAGGCAACAAAATTTTATAGCAGATTTATTATCTGAGTTTCATTGCTCTTCAGTCACTCCTGTAGTATTTTCTCTAGATCCTCATTTGAAATTGTTTGCTGATGCTGGTACTCCTCTTACTGATCCTTCCATATACAGAAAGCTGATTGGGAAGCTTAAGTTTTTACAACAGACCAGATCTTTCTTTCACTGTACAACATCTCAGCCAGTTTATGTCTACTCCAAGGCTGCCTCATCTGGAGGCTGGTTAGCATGTCCTGAGGTACTTAGTTGGTACTTCACATTTGGGTTTGTTGTTATCCAATTCCTCTGATTTTTCTCTTCAGGGTTTCAGTGACTCCGATTAGGCTAGTTGCGCTACTAGTCGTAAGTTTGTGTCATGTATTGTATTGTTTCTGGGAGATTGCCTAGTTTCTTGGAAGACCAAAACGCAACCCTCTATTGCATTATCTTTTGTTGAAGCAGAATACCGAGCTTTATGACTCTTGGTTGCCGAAATCACTTGGTTGATTCGCTTGTTAGGTGATCTTGGAGTTTCTGATCTTACCCCGATTGATGTCTTTTGTGACAATCAAGCTGCTGTCCACATTACTAAAAACCTTGTCTTTCACAAACGCACTAAACACATTGAGATGGATTATTATTTTGCTCGGAATGCTTTAGCTTCTGGTCTTATTTCTCTCCATCCTATCTCCACTTTTGCTCAGCTAGCTGACATATTCATCAAAGCTTTATTGGGTATTCAGCAGCAAGGTTTCCTTCCCAAGCTTGGAATGACTAGCCCTTCCAGCTTGCTGGGGGGGGGGGGGGGGGTTGGCATTGATAGTATTGACAGTGTTACATGACATATTTTTATATAGTTTGTATATCATTTACTTTGGA
>NW_025888617.1:0-2639 GCF_002878395.1 Capsicum annuum | reverse complement strand
TAAGGTGGATAGATATAAAGCTAGACTGGTTGCAAAAGGTTACACTCAAAGAGAAGGTCTTGATTACCTTGAGACCTTCTCTCCAGTTGCAAAGATGGTTACTATCAGAACAGTCCTCAGCTTAGCAGCTTCTAATGGATGGGATCTTTATCAAATGGATGTAAATAATGCCTTTTTGCAAGGAGATTTGCATGAAGACATTTACATGGATCTCTCTCTTGGTTTTCAACAAGCTGGAACATCTAATTCTAAAGTTTGCAAACTTAGAAAGTCTTTGTATGGATTAAAGAATCCATCCAGACAATGGAACATCAAACTTACTGAGGCTCTTCTGAAAGCTAGTTATTCTTAAAGTGTTCATGATCACTCATTGTTTATCAAAAAAAGGGGGCAGATTTGGTAGCCATCTTAGTTTATGTAGATGATTTGTTGATCATTGGAAATTCTTCTCAGCTGATTCAAGAGGCTAAGACTGCACTACATGTTAACTTCAAGATGAAGGATTTGAGAAGTCTAAAATATTTCTTGGGAATTGAAGTTCTAAATTCCATAGATGGAATCTTGCTAAATCAGAGAAAGTATGCCCTACAACTTATCTCAGAAGCTGGCCTTAGTGGAGCTAAAGTTGTGAGCACTCCATTAGAATCCAACCACAAGTTGACTAGTGTGGAGTTAGATCAACATCTTGGCACCAATGATCCGGAGCTAGAAGACATTACTACCTATCAAAGATTAATTGGCAAGTTGTTATACTTGACCATTACCAGACCTGATATATGTTTCAGTGTACAAGTTTTAAGTCAATACATGCAACATCCTAAGGTATCACACTGGGAGGCAGCTCTTAGGATATTTAGATACATCAAAAATTCTCCAGGTCTTGGTGTACTACTCAAGAGAGGAACAGGTCCCACAACACTTACAAGTTATTGTAATTCCGACGAATATAAAAATATAAATGATGTCGTGAACTATAAAATACAAATACAAGTGTGAATTACAAAATATAAATACAAATGCAAATTATAAAATACAAATACAAATGCAAGCGTGAACTATACAATACAAATACAATTTAATCAATGAATACAAAAATATAAATAATAAAGTGAATACAAATATAATGAGCGATTGTGGTATTTTCATTATCACCATGACTTGGGCAGATAAAAAAAAGAAATAAGAAAAAAAGAACCAAAAAAGGGGGAAATACGAAAAAGAAAAAAAAAGGAGAAAGCAGAGAAAAAAAATTAAAAAAAATACAAAAGATATGGAAAAAAAAAGAAAAAAAGAAATAAAAGTTATGGATAGAAGAGAGAAAAAATGAAACGAATGAACGAAAAAAATAAGTGTTCATTTGTCTATAAATATTTGAGTGCCACATTTCCTCTGACACATCATAAAGCTAATAAGCATCTATTATTCTTCATATCGTAAGATCATCATATACTTTGCATTTTCAAAATGAGTATTTCAAACAACTCTTTTGCAGCAATTGCTACTATATTTTCTCTTCTTCTACTCTCTTGTAAGGGTGTCAAACGGGCCGGTTTTAATCGGTCCGAACTGGTCCACATAATTAAATCGGTCTGGTTTGAGCTGGCCTGGTAAGTTCAAGGGCTTTAGGAGTCCGGGTCCCGGTCCGGTTGGGTTTTTATTTGGGCCCGATTAACCCGGTCCGAACCCAACCCGGTTTGACCCGGCCCGGCCCGGCCCGGTTAAGTTTTTTTTTTTTTTTTTCTGAAAATTCAGAATTTCACAAACTTAAATTGAAAACTTAGTTTTAATACAATATTAATTTACTATCAAGTATTATTAATTTATTATATTAAGTAGCATATGTTTTGTACTTTTATTTAAAATAGTGTATATATTGAATGGTGTATATATATATATATATATATATATATATATATATGTGTGTGTGTGTGTGTGTGTGTGTGTATCTTCTAAATCTAAAGTAGTATATATTTAACGTATACATGTGTACATGTTTTATAAATTAGTATATAACTATACATACATACATACATACATACATATATATATATATATTGTAGTATATGTTTTATTTAAAGTAATGTATATATTGAATGGTATATATGTGTGTGTGTGTGTGCATATATCTACTAAAGTAGTGTATATTTAACGTATAGATGTGTATATATTTTATAAATTAGTATATAACTATATCTCTCTCTCTCTCTCTCTCTATATATATATATATATATTGTAGTGTATGTTTTATTTGAAGTGGTGAATATTGAATGGTATATATATATATACATATGTGTGTGTATATCTACTATAGATGAGTATATTTAACGTATACGTTATGTATATGTTTTATAAATTAGTATATAACTATATATATATATATATATATATATATATATATTGTAGTATATGTTTTATTTAAAGCAGTGTATGTATTGAATGGTATATATATATTGTATATATTGAATGGTATATATATATATATGTGTGTGTGTGTATGTCTTCTAAAGTAGTATATATTTAACATATACAAGTGTATATGTTTTATAAATTAGTATATAACTATAACTATAACTATAACTATAACTATAACTATATATATATATATATATATATATATATATACACACACACATATTGTA
>NW_025888616.1:0-1402 GCF_002878395.1 Capsicum annuum | reverse complement strand
CAATAATTTGTTAGGACTAAATAATGAGATTAATATCTAGCTTCAATAATTTGTTAGGACTAAATAATGAGATTAGTATCTAGCTTCAATAATTTTTAAATTGAGGATATGGCGAAAATAATTTTTTCTATCTCTACGATCCAAATAGAAATAAAATATGTGTATATTCTATGTTTTCCAGATCTCATTTATGAGATTATAATAGTATATATTATTTTGACATAAAAAAAATTAGATTCTAGTGACACTTTTTATTAAATTGGAAAAAATTTTTTGGCTCAAACTATACTCTAGCAAGTTGCGTTTTGTTAAAGTATCTATCAGATAGTTGAGTTAACCTCATAAAATTTGTTATTTTTAAAAAATTATATATATATATATATCAATTGAAACATGTATGGGGTTTTAAAGGTTATTAAAACTAATGCTTATAACTGAAGATTCAACATATTTAAAGTGATTGACTTATCTACGTAACAGATATTTACGAAGTCGGATAAAAATATTTCAAAATTTGAACTGAAAATATCTAATTTTTTTAAAAAATCTTTATCATGTATTCAGATACTTAATATATTGAAACAAGTAATAATTCAAATATCTAAATGAAATCTATCGATTATTTTTTGTTCGTTGACTGTCATTTTATTTTGTTATAGACACTGTCATGCATTGTTTTTATATGTTCGCTTGTTAATACATGATATTTTTTGTACTTTCATTGTTTTTTCTTAACTTCGAGTTTTTTTTTTTTTTTGAACATCTTTAAATCAAAATTAATTAAACAAATTGAAACATAAAAAGTACTATTTGATGACGGATTTAGAATGTTATTACTTATGGATTTATCAAATTCAATAGCTTTAATTTATACCTCCGTAAATCCATCATATATTTATTAATATCTTATTATAAATTCAGTTATTATTACATATTAACTTTAAATTGCCATACAAACGCATATTTCAAATCTTGATCCACTTGGATTATTATTATTTTTTACTTTCTTAAACTTCTTTAAATCAAAATCAGTCAAACAAATTAAAACATAGAAAATACTATTTAGTGGCGAATTCAGAATGTTATTACTTATGGATTTACTAAACTCAATAACTTTTACTTATACCTGATAAACCCGTCATATATTTATTGATATTTAATTTAAATCTTGTTATTATTACATATTAACTTTAAATTGCTATACAAACTCATATATTTCAAATCTCACTCCACTTTATTATTACTATTCTTTATTCTCTTAAACTTCTTTAAATCAAAATTAATCAAACAAATTAAAACATAGAAAGCACTATTTAAAGACGAATTCAAAATGTTATTACATATGAATTTATTATACTCAATAGCTTTTACTTATACCCGATAAATCCGTCATATATTTATT
>NW_025888615.1:0-12620 GCF_002878395.1 Capsicum annuum | reverse complement strand
GAAAAGTCATGACTTATCATAATATTTCTTAATTTAATTAAGTCATAGCTTTTCACAGTAATAAAAAATGTAATTAATAAATGGAGGTGAACAGTTAGATTATATGTTGCAATAGATAGATTATCTAAAGCAAAAATTTTCTATTTGTTGCAACAGATGATATATCTGTTGTCATAGATGAGGTATCTGATGCAACAGATATAGAATCTATTGTCACAACTTATTAAAAATTGTTCTTGGAAAGAACTAATTAATAATAATAATCTAAAAAGTCATGACTTATCACATTATTTGTTAATTTAATTAAGTCATAATTTTTCACAGTAATAAAAATGAAATTAATAAATGGAGGTGAACAGTCGCACCTCTTTGCCTCTCGTTCAAATTCAATCATCTATAAATAGGTCCCTACATACTCAATCGTCCATTCAACTATACTCTATTTATTTATTGCATCTTGTCTTTCATATTACACCTTCCACCACTTTTTTTCCCTGATCCAGGTAAGTTTTTTCTCTTATCAATTCGTTTATACGTTGTATTACATTCGGATATTATTTTCTTTACTTTTGTTTTTGCGTTTTTTGTCAATTCATGTGTGTTCTAGATATGGCTGATCCAGTGTGGGACGTTGCTGCAAGACGCTGTGAATGAACTTCGAATGCAGGTTCGTAACCTGCAATGGAAACTGGGAGCAGTTAGAGCAAGGATGCTTTGTGAGATTCGTAGGCTTAGCAGGGCCTTGCTGCTACCGATTGAAGATTGACCGGCTCACAATAATAATAATAATAATAATAATAATAATAATAATTATTATTATTATTATTATTATTATTATATTTTTTTTCCTTTTAGTCTATGTATATGTTTTTTTAATTGTTTTTGTTTAATAAAAAAAATATGTTTGATCAACTTTGACGTTTTAATTCATATTTAATTTTCATTCTGTCTATTATCTTCTCAACAAATATTTCCACGATTGGACATAAGGAATATTTTTGAATCTAGTAGCAATAGCAAGGGTTGAATGTAAACATATTGGTTATCTGTTGGGTTTGTGGCAGGGGCTGATTTGTATTGTTCCAAACAGATTACTCAGATGTTGCAACAGATAAGCAGTCTGATGCAACAGATAACTAGTCTGTTGCATGACTTTGACATTTTAATTCATACTCCCTCCGTCTCAAATTACCCATCCCAAATTGAGATGACACATTGATTAAGAAAAATAATTAATAACATGCCTAGTTTAACATAATACCCCGATTAAATGATGTTTACATTTTAATTTGAAGAAAAAGTAATTAATGAAAAGGGTAAAACATGGAATTTTTTTCATCTCTTCTTGATTAATGAAAAAAGACAAGTAAAATGAGAAATCAAATTAGAAAATTTGGGATGGGTAATTTAAGACGAAGAGAGTATTTAATTTTCATTCTGTTTATTATCTTCTCAACAAATATGTCGACAATTGGACGCAAGGAATAATTTTGAATCCATTAGCAATAGCAAGAGTTGAAATATAGGTTATCGGTTGGGTTTATGGCAGAGGTTGATTTGTGTTGTTTCAAACAAATTAATCATTTGTTGCAACAGATAAGTAGTCTGATGTAATAGATAACTAGTCTGATACAACAAATAATCAGTCTGATGCAACAGATAATTAGTCTATTGCAACAGATAAATCTTCTGTTGCAACAGATTACTCATCTGATGCACCAGATAAGTGATCTGTTTAAATTGTGGGCACTTATATTAGATTCATGATCGGGTTCTATCCATTGTTGGAAAAAAAGCAGTAACTGTGTACCCAAATGACAAATTCGAATAAAAATCATAATTTTACTTACCAAAGTCACCTATGAAATAATGTCAAAGTGGAAAGTAATGTAGGAAACAAAATTTGACCTAAGAAATTGGTCAGATAGCAGCAGTGCGGTAGCAACAACAACAACAACAACAATGATCGACAAGAAGAAGACGAAGATGATAATCAAGTAAAAGATGTTGATAATGAAACAGAAGATGATGAATAAAGCAGCAACAATAATGAACAACAATAATCATGAAGAGAGAAAACAACAATAGATGAAAAGAGAGAGAAACTCGTCTTTTCCCCTCCGTTTCCTGTTATATTAACTAACATTTGGATCAAAGTATAAATTAAAAAACTTGTGAGTTATTTTTAAAAATTTTCAACTTTCTTAATCCATAATATAGTAATTGTCACCTTCACTCAATAATTAAGGTTTGTGTCACCTACATCTCATTTTAAAACTCTTTTGTCACCTACGGCACAAACCCCCTAGAAATTAAAGGTGTGAAAATATAACCTGCGACTACAATCCATGTATTTACAATCCACTCTTGGATTTTGAACGAGTTGTTATAAAATATTCATCAATTTACCTATTACTTAATATGATTACTGTTGAAATGCTAATCTATAATCTATATTTATATGTATAATCTATATTTTATATAACTAGTTTAATCGAACATACCTCGCACGTGTAATCTTTGATTATTTAAAATCAGACGATCTTGTCTATTGCAATTTTTTTTAATAAAGTGCAAAAAGTTCAAATCACTTCTCAAAGATTCTCCACACTTTAATATAATAATGTAAACATAACTTATACCATCAGAAGTTTCAAGTGGTTAATGAATTGTCAATTTTGCATTTGTCATGAAATTTCTCTTTTGTTGCTGTTAAAGGCTAAGAGAGATACATTGATTTAAACCATATTTGTAGTAGATTATTTTTTATTATTATTTCTACATTTAATTTTTTTTCTTATTTTTATAGTTAGATCTTTAAAAAATCTTTGATTACTCACTTAAAAATTTTTAAAAATTGGTACTTCTTATAATTTTTCTTATTCTAACGCTTTCATATTTATTTTTAGATTTTCAAATCTTCTTAAAATCTAATTTAGTTATTTAGAATTCATAAACTAATGAAAAATATATTAATTGTCATTAATTCTAATGAATTCTAATAAGGAAAGATTTACTATAAATATTTATTTAATTTTTAATTATTAAATATTTTAGAAAAAGTGAAAAGACGATTTTATCTAAAGTAGAGCCTTTTAATGGAGGACAAAAAGTTCAAACAATATTTTTAAGGCCCTTCACACTTTAATATATTATAGATTATAGATTATAGATATATTAAAAATGTGAAGACCCTTAAAAATTGACTTGAATCTTTTACCCTTCATTAAAAGATTTTGCAATAGAAAAAATTCTTTTTTTACAATTTTTCTAATATTTAGAATTTTTAAATCAATTACAGTTTTTATTATTAAAATTCCTTATTGAACTAGGTAGGAAATACTAATATTTATGAACTTAAAATCATTAAATTTACCTTATATAAATTATTTCCCTATTTGAATTACATAGCATAATTATAAAACCTTTCTAATGTCGAATTCCTTTTAAGGCGATTCACATATTTCTCAATTCTCATAAGCAAATTAGATGATCCAACTCTAATTAACTGGAAACATGTCGGCGACTTGATCCAAATTAAAGATAAATCAATTAATTACGTTTTTTATTGGAATGAGGCAAAGGTAATATTAATAATTTGAATTAATAAAAATTAAATTACTTTTTAACCAATGAAAATAAACAAAGTAGAATTAGGGATAATTTTTTTTGAGAATATCAAAACTGCTACATATATATTAATGACTTTTCTTTGATTAGGTTTAGAGTTATTTCAGTTTTTCTTTATTCTTATATTAATTATTAAGATTTACATTGACTCTTCTCTTTGTTTTGATTTAGAATTAGCTTTAGGTTTGTTGAATTTAAAACCGATGAAGATACGATTGGTTTTGAAATATTTTTATAAAAATTAGGTTTAATTTTAGGGAAAAGGACACTCTATGACCTTTTTAAAAAATAATAGCCCAAGTTTGGTATTTGGACAAATAATGTCCAGTCGGCTAAACAAGTGTCATTTTATGGCCATTTTCTAATCTTTCCCAATTGGGGTCATTTTGATCCACGTAGTCCATATAAGATACTGATACAGTCTATATACAATACTGCTACAATATTCAACTTGGGCAATTCGACCCTTTTAAAAATATTTCAATTTTTTTTTACTATAAAATTTTAAATTGATCTAATATTCTGTTTTTTTTTTTATTGTTTAGAAATAATAATTAAATTATATAAAAATGATATAATTATTAAATAGAATATGAATCTATATAAGATATATGTATAGAAATTGTATAGTTCTATCAAATATGTATATGTACAATATATAGAAAGTGTATACAAATTATATAATTGTTATATAAAACGTGTAAAAAAAAAGTACAGTTATTATATAAATTATGTATCAAAACTGTATAATTTCCGTATAGAATATTTATGCATAAGATTTGTATAAAACCTGTATAAAAGTTGTGTAAAAATGGTATAGAACCAGTCAGTAAATTAAAATGGCTAGAAACTGGAATTTAAATTCCATGGCCATTTTCAAGGAAATAGTTTAATTTGAAGTGCAAATGTACAGTTATTATATAAATTGTGTATCAAAACTGTATAATTTCCGTATAAAATATTTATGTATAAGATTTGTATAAAACCTGTATAAAAGTTGTGTAAAAACAATATAGAACTAGTCAGTAAATTAAAAAGGCTAGAAAGTGGAATTTAAATTTCATGGACATTTTCAAGGAAATAGTTTAATTTGAAGTGCAAATGTATAGTTATTATATAAATTATGTATCAAAACTGTATAATTTTCATATAGAATATTTATGTATAAGATTTGTATAAAACCTGTATAAAAGTTGTGTAAAAACAGTATAGAACCAGTCAGTAAATTAAAATAGCTAGAAAGTGGAATTTAAATTCCATGGCCATTTTCAAGGAAATAGTTTAATTTGAAGTGTCGTTTTTGTCCATTTCCCTTAATTTTATTGTGCTGATTATCGTATTATTTTGTTATAATTTCTATTATTCTACTATCTATTGTTTTTCTTAATGTTTGGTCGGGCTTTAAGGAATTTTTCTGTAAAGGTTGAATTTAATCTTGTATTTTGATATCTCGATTATGTTGTACTTTTTGTTCTATTGCTAGCTTCTATATTTTTTCTGCCTAATATAGGTGGTAAATAAATGTTCATTGGGCTTTGAGATTTTTTTTTGTGTCAAGATCAGGTTTAATAATCGTATTGTTCTGACATCTCGATTGTTGTATCGTTTTATAGTAGTTTCTATTTTGTTTCTATCTACTATTTTTACAGATGTTGATGAATGTTCGATCAATCTTTAAGAAATTTTTGTGTAAAGAGTAGATTTTATTTTGTCGAACTTTCATTATATTGTTATCTGCTGTTTTTTTTTTTTTTTGCTTAATATAGGTGGTAACTGAATGTTCAATAGGGCTTTGAGAAATTTTTGTTTAAAGATCAGGTGTAATCGTATTTTTTTTTGGTATAGTTTCTATTTTGTTTCTATCTACTATTTTCCTGCTTAATACATATGGTAGATAAATTTTTCCTACTTAATACAGATGGTTGATGAATATTTGATCGATCGCTAAGAAAATTTTTTTGTAAAGGTTAGATTTAATCAGATTTTCTAATATTTTAGAAGAATAGTAACCATTTAGAAGAAGGATAACAATTTAGCCCATAAAAGAAACACTAAGCAAAAAAGTTTGTTTATCAATGAAAAAACAGTGAGGGTCTCACGAAAAACCATTACATAAGACAATTAAATAAAGATGAATACTACGTTTAATACGCATTAGGATTTAAATTTTGACTTCGGCTATTAATAACAAAATTTTGTTCATTATACTTAATTTTCTCCTTAATTGTTAGTGCAATAGTGGGTTATCATGATGCTCTTTAAGTATGCTTTTTATCTTAAGAATTTTACGTTATATTTTTTAAGGTTTCATCCTTGATAATAGAATGTACATATACACAATAATATATATATATATATATATATATATATATATATCTTATTAAATAACACAAAACATACGTGCAAAGTACGTCCAATTGACTAGTGTAGGAAAAACGTGTAGTTCATTTCATTTTGAGACTGGGCCAGCTCTATGGCTAGGCCGGTAATTCATATACCTTAGGCTTCCACATTTGGTAAGTGGGGAAGGGGCGGAGGGAGGGTAAGGCAAATTCTATTAAGAATAGATTATATAGTAATTTTTCCTTGAAGAAAATTGATTATTTATGATAAAAAGTATAATAATTTTTTAAAATAAATTTGTGTGATTTTATTTCTTTAAGCTTTTTTCAAATAGAATTTCAAAAAAGGCATTGGTTTGCCTCAAATATTTTATCCGCTAACATTATTTTATCCTCATTAACCCGTTCTGTACTTTCTTCACTCTTATAAGTTAGAGAGGGTTTTGTTCAAAATAAGAGAAAACATTTGAAAAATTGAAATGCATCGAACAAATTATAACTGCATATTTTTTTTTATAGGTTTTCAAACATTGCAACAAGTATATTAAAGTGGAGTACATCAAGTTATCAACTTCTTCAATCTCATTCTGCCGTTTTAACTCTATTATTTTTACTTAATATTGGTCGACTTATTGGGTATAAAATCTATCTACATATAAAAACTCTATCTGGTTTTTCATAATTCCGACTTTCTTTTTCCTTAAACAGCGCCTCTACTCTGGCTACTCCTCTATCACGGCTTTCCTGTCTCACCGATTTCACCTTTAGGATGACATACTTCTTTAGGGATTTTTCTCCTTTTACACTTTGCTAATAAACTTATTAACATGCTATTTTTCGAATAATTCTACTATAAAGTAACTAACATTAACTTATTTTATCATATCATGATTGTCAGAAATTTATGAATTTAACTATTCATAATCACAAATATAAATACCTGTTCTGATAAATCTGATAATTCTAGATTTTCCATAACTATTTGATGATTCATAGCTTTTCCTTGGAAATATACTTGTTTTTATTAAATAGTTCAAAAGTTTTGTTTACAAGAGAGGGTTTTGCTTCAACTCATGAAGACTTGTCCTCTATCTGCCTTTGGTTCCTTTATTTAAAAAGGGAAAACTAATATTTTACACTGTTCCTATTTACACGTATCCCTAACTTTTTACAAAAAGTCTTCAAAAAATTATGATATCTACCTAATAATTATAGTAAAAAGGTCAAAAAGCCTATGCCTAAAAAGTTAAAGCTATTTATGGCTTTTACTAAAAGTCTTCCTAATAATAATACTATACAACTTATTAACGTAACAAGATTTAAAAGGCTATGTAATAATTCACATGTCGCTTTCTAGCTCTTATTATCTTTTTCCATTATTGCCCCGTTGTTATCTTCTTTTCATCTTCTCCTTGTCGTATCTGCTGCTTTCTTATCTTCTTGCTATTGTAGCATCACATCTGGAATAAAGTTGTGTCTGCCACTACATCTGCTGCATATGTGGTCATCGTATTTTTGGCCAACTTATTTACAGTATTGATCCATAGCTTCTTCTGAAATAAATCCTTTCGTAATAGATCTTGTGACTGGTAACTCTTCTGATTTTAGGATCGTCATGATCTATTTTCTTATCTCTTCTCTGTTATTTTCAATAATATTTTTACAAGTAGAGTAGACCAATAATTAATTTCTGTTATACTAAATCCAAACTGGGTTTTGATTTATATAATTATTTGCTAACTCAGTCAATATACTGCTAAGTCCAATAACTCTCTTGTTTCGGTAGAAGTCCGGTATCTGATTTTTGGTTATCTTTTCTTGTTCGCATATTACTGCAGGAATAATATAATCTCGTGTCATTCCTATCTTGACAACAGTAATTGTCTATTTTATTTCATCAAACAATATTTCTGCTGGTGCTGAGTAGAAATGAACATAGAATAACTGTCCCTTCGCAATCCTCTTATAATCCATAAATCCTTTGTAAATGTCTGGAATTCCTGTTAACTCTTCTCCAGTAGTTGTGTATACTGTAGATAATAGTCCATAATAGTAACATGAAGTAATTAAGTTTGCACTGGTGCTAGGCAAAGCAATAAGTTTGTTATAGTTCTGACATTTTTGTGTAATATATCCTTGGTGTTGTTTTGCTAAATCTTTACTCTAGATAGGTTTTATATTTAACAATTTTTGTAAAGTATAAAGATTATCAATATATTTACGAGTGATATGGTTATAAGTCTGCTTTTGTTGATTGAGTGATTCGAAATATGTGTGTATCTGGGGAGGTATAGATGACTCTGATTTTTGTATATTTGGTGTATATAGTTTTGAGAATATCTGGTTGAGGTTATAATTCTTTTTCTTTGGTGGTTCAGGTTTATTTTGAGTGACTATATTCTTTTCTTTGGATACATCACCTGCGCCTGCAACTGTAACTGTAATTTCGTTAGTAATTTGAGTTTTTAGGTGTTTCTCATCGTTACCTTCTAGGTCTAGCTTTTTAATGTGCTCTTCCTGTACAGTATCTTTGCTAATATCTTTTTCTTGTTTTTTGTAGTGCTCAACCTTCACTTTTACATCTGTAACTTTAATAGTTAATGTGATAACTCATTCTTGTAATAACTTTATTTGTTCAAACACTTGTAATATTAAGTCTGTTTAGGTATCTTTGGCATCAGCTTCTTCCATTGGTAAATCAGTTTGAGTAGCTTTGTCTTGATATGTAATCTGCAATAACATTCTTGCCAGTCTTGATTACTTCAATCATAAATTTAAAATTTAATATATTCAATACTAATCTCCGAATTTCCTTTGTCGTAACTGAGTTTTGTATTTTTATTGTTAACCACAATCGAACATAGGTATTATCTGTTCTCACAATAAATTTGTTATATACAATATATGGTTCAAATGCTAATAAACATTTATATAATGAACATAATTCTTTTCTATTTATTTTCCATTTTATTTCAGTTTCATTAAATGTACCTGAGTAGTATCTACAGTGGTGTTCTAATTTTTCTTCTTCATATCCGTATTTAAGTACTCCTCCATAACTACATTCACTTGCGTCTGTTTCTACTATATATGTAAATTTTTTATTTTCATCTGGGAATTGTAATTTTGGTAATTCTTTACAAAGTATTTTTATTTTCTGAACTTGTTTTTTATCTTCTTCGTTGTAATTATATTTTACATCCTTTTTTAATTTTTTCTGTAAAGGCTTTAGATTTTCTGCTAATTTTGGTATATATTCTCTTATTTTTCTTACTAATCCTAAAAATAATTGTAATTTTTTTCTGTACCTAATTCTTCTTTTGAATTTATTATTTTTTGTACTATATATTGTTGCATTTTTACTCCACTTTTATATATTTGTATTCCTAAAAACTCTATCTGGTTTTTCATAATTTCGGCTTTCTTTTCACTTAAACTTATTCCCGATTTTTCTATTATATCTGTAAATTGTTCTAATAAATTTAAATGTTCCTCTTTAGTTTTTGTATATAGTAGTATATCATCTATGTATACTATACAATTAGGTAATTGTTTAAAGTAACTATCCATAAAGTGTTGGTATCTATCTGGTGCATTTTTATATCCAAATGGTAATATGTTCCATTCATAAAATTCTTGTGGTACCGTAAATGTGGTTAATTCCTTAGAATCTTCATCTAACTTTAATTGGTAAAATTCTGATTTACAGTCAAATTTACTAAAGTAGTTATATCCTTGTATTTGTCTTATTTTTAATATCTTATTGGTATTGGATAATTGTATGTCATAGTTTTTGCATTTAAATTTCTATAGTCAATAACCATTCTACTTTTTTCTCTTTTTTGTTCACTATATTTATTTACTATAAATGCTGAACTATTGTGTTTACTATTACTTTTTTGTATATATTAGTTTTTTAATAATTTATCTATATGCATTTTAAATTCTTTTAAATGATCAAAATTATAAATTAATAGGTTTTGAGTTATTATGCTATTTTATCTATTAATTCAATTTTTATAGTAGTTGTATATTTTTTTCATCCTTTTAATGGATCTTCACTATATAATTGTCTTAATCTTTTCTTTATTATTTCTACCTTATCTATTGAAAATATAGTTATTTCTTTTTTATTTATCGAAAATACAACTAGTTCTACTGTGTCTTCTGTATTTTTTATATTTTCTAACTTTTGTGTAATTTTTTCACTTCATTTTATCCAATCAGTTTTCTTTCTTATTTTATTAATAACTCTTTTTTCTCTTACTTTTTATTTACATGGTGTTGTAAACCACCAATCTATTTTAATTATTATATATGGGTATAATTTATCTAAAAATAGCATTCCTAAAAGCATATCTTTTGATGTTAGTTCATAATTATAGATTTCTTCTATTATTATTATTATTTTATCTCACATCTGTATTTTTACATTCTTAGCTTTATATGTAATTAAGCTTCCTTCATTATTAAATCCTTTGACTACTATTGGTACTTTTAATTTATCTCATTTACTTTCTGATAAATAGTTGTATCTACGTAAGTTTGCTTCTGCTCCTGTATCTATCATAGATGTATAATACCTATTATAATATCCTTCTACTATTATTTTTACAAGTACATAAATTTTCATGTCATGTCAAAGTTCTTTTTATGAATAATTTTTCTTTATTATATGTTATAGATAATTGTGTATGTTCTATATTGTATGGTTTTATTTGTTCTAACTATTTTATTTCTAATATTATGTCTGCTTTTTGCATTTCTTCCGTTATTTTAAATTCTATTTTTATTTTTCTAACTCCTATTATTATTTCTTTTTCTGTTGTATCTTTAATGTTTATTAGACTCCTTGATAGATCTGGACATATATTACTATTAGATTTTATTTCTTCACTTTTTACTAGATATTTTGCTTTATAATTTTCTTCTTGTCCTATGTTTAAGAGTATTAAATATTCTTTTTCATTTATTGTTCCTGTTATATAATATTGTTTTAAATTAATGGTTGAAGTTGTTTCATAACTTGTTCTTTTTTATGAGCTTGATGATTCTGTTTTTAATGAGCTATTCTTTTTGTTGTACTTATTCTAACATTTATTATTTCTAAATCTTCTTCTATGTCTATATCTTTGTAACTATAATCATTATTATCAATTGTTTTTACAAATCGTTCAAAAGGACTTTCTATTTTTATTTTATTAATTTTATTTTTCCTGTTATTTTATGTTTTGTTGTTAATACATATAGATTTTTACATCTTGCTGTAAATATTTTACTTCCTGGGGTTAGTTCTATTCCTGATATTTTCCAATATAACTCTAATGATTTATCTATATTTTTATCTGTTATTGCTACTAACTAATTTGCACTTATTATAAATTTAAATTTTTGGTATATTAAGTTTCCTTTTATGGCAGTTATTATACTTTTTTCTATAAGTTTTATAATTCTATCATCTGTTAAATATAATTCTATTGGTGTATCTATTCCTTCTCTAAGATATGCTTTTATCAATATCTCTGTTCCTCCAAGGTATACGTATTTTATTGGGTCTTTGCTTTTTATGTCCTTTATTTCTTTATTAATTATTTTTTTTGTTACTAGTGGTATACTAGCTCTTCCTTTTGCATATCTACAATTTGTTACATGTTCTTTTTGGCTTTCTACGTAGTATTCTTCCTTTTTTCTATTAAATATATTTTTTATTGTTGGTTTTTTTAAATATTTTCTCTACACTTAGGTCTAACTCTTTTCCTTTTATTTCGTCAAATATATTATCATCAAATATTATTTTTTGATCTGTTTCTTCTTCATTTAAATATTCTTCCTTTGTTATTTTTTTATATTTTCTTCAGTTATTTGGTTTATTTTTATATCTTCTTCAGTCATTTGATTCATCTAATTCACTATCTATTTCATTATCTGTTTCATTCTCTGAAATTTCATATATACTATCTTCACTTTCTAATTCGTAATCTATATAATCTATCTGTGTATATTCTGTATTTTCTATTTTTATTTTTGATATTTGTTTCTTTTTTGGGTTTTTTTGGTAATTTACAATCTCTAGCTAAATGTCCTAGTTTTTCACAATTATAACAAGTACATTCTTTTATAGATTTCTTTTTCCTATATGGTCTTTTGTGTTTATAATTTTTACATAATATCTTTTTCTTGGTTTCTTATACTTATATTTTGATTTCTTGTTTTTTTTATATTTTTTATGTCTGTTTCTTTTCTTATAATTTCTTTCTTCACATTCAAATTGAGTGCTATTTTATCTTTGCAACATGCTAAATTTCTTATTAATGTTTTTTCTATTTTTATTTCTTCTCTATATTTTTCACATAGGTTTCTATACCATTATTGTAAAAATTTTATTCTTTCTCCTAGGGTATCTACTATTTTTGCTTTATCCCAACTCTTTATTATTTTTGAACTAAATGGTTCAGGTAATTTACTAAAATATAATCTTCTTATTTCATTACTTTCTTCTGTCTTATATGTTCCTTTATAATAATATTCTTTAAATGCGTACGTATGCTCATCTATATAGCACATATTACATATTGCTAGTTTTAATATTAAATTTCTATTTATATCTTTTTCTTTATTTTGCTCTTCTTCTTCTGTTGTTACACTGCT